>NW_017731914.1:241004-290292 GCF_001890085.2 Hipposideros armiger | reverse complement strand
TCAGAGTTTGTAAAATAAATAGACAAAACAAAAAACAAAACCAAGACTAGGCTAATAGAAAAAGAAGGATGAAATAATAAATACTTCCTGGGAATTATAAATATAATGGTCAAAATGAAAATGTAGTTAAATTCTAGTGGAATGGACAGGATTAGAGACCAAGCTAGTCATCTCTTAGGTAAGGTTTAATATTTCCCAGAAATGTAACAAAAAGTCCACAGCAATGGAAAATATGAAAAAAAGAGAGATATACAAATATAAAAATTATACCTGAATTTAAATGCTATTCAAATTTGTGGATAGCATTATTTTCAAGATCTGTTAATCAAATGTATCTCTGAAACTTATATATTTCAAAGTCTAATTTGCAAATGATTTGGTGACTAGAATATTATTTCAATTTTTGTTTTTTAATAACAGATAAATGTAACAAATCTAATAGAGTAAAACATTTTATCCCTTAGAAAACGTTTTGTGTGCCAAACAGTATTTTAATTGCTCATTTAAACACATTTAAGCATGTATGAGAACAGTTTCATATGGACAGTGATGCAGTGAAATATCCTAAGATGTTTTATGTTTTCAAAGATCTTGCTAAATAGGTTCAACATTTTGATCATGTTGCATCAAATTATTATTTGACTGCTAAATCTAACTAAAAAAAAAAATTCAACAGGACTTTTCAAAATGGTTGAATAGCTGCAGATTCTGTATGTCATACCTAACATGTCTAAAAGCTTTCTCTCATTATGCAAAAAGTCATGAATAATCAGGTCAAGGCAGTGTGCAAAGAAAATTATCAGACTGTGAAACTAAGGGAAGGCCTATTAGGCACAAGCTGTACACCTTTGCTCGTTTCCACTTTAAATGGTTTGTTATTCTGTTTATAAAATCTCATTACACTGAGAGTTCTGAGTGAAGAAAAAAAAATCTTAAAATATATCCTTTTCAACAATAAGGCAAATTATATTTACCTGAACAGTTCTTCAAAAATGTAGCTAACCTATGCTTGAGATGAGATATATGAAATATATTAAACATATATTTTTAAATTTATATTTTAACATATATAAAATAAAACTTTCACTATATAAAATATTAAAGAATTCTAAAAAGAAAATGTCAATTAAAAAAAATTCTAGATAGTATTTTATAAACCAGAATCTACACTTGCCAAAATATCCACCTCATATATAAATATATTACCTTAAGCTGAAACCTATATAGACATCAACATAATTAAATGTGAAGTGTTATTTTATTCAATTGTTTTAATAATGCTGTTATAAAGATACATTTTTGTTGACTCTATACCTCAAAATAGTAATATTCCTGTTTGCATTCATTCTGCATATTTTCAGCTTATTGAAACAATTGGAATTAAATGCTAAAAATATACAAGATTATTCTAGAACCTCAAAACATAATGGGGCAGATGTTAATATTTATATAAAATGTCTCTATATTAGAGATTTATATTTACTCATGTAGCGGGTTAAGTTTTATATGGACAGAGTAAATATTCTCTTTGCTTTGGTTGGCAAGTTGTTACATTTCATATTTTAAAATTACGTTTAAGCCCAACTTTGTCAACTGAAAAAAATTCTAAAATTAGAATGTAGTTTTTGCTTTTGTTTCTTGTATCTTATTACTCTGGAATTATTATATTTGTTATTGGTAGTACTATTTTAGAAAGTTAAAAACAATATTATTTCCCCAGAAATTTCACATTCTCATGAATGTGCTTTTCTACCGATAAAATCTGTGAATTTACTGTAATTATCTAATCCACTGTCATTTAATTATGTAAATATGAGGATTACCCTTATATATGCATTTGTACTAAAAAACAGTCACTTGTAAGAAATAGTGACACTCTCAGATTCACTTAATTAAAAAGCAAAAAATATTGATTATATACCAAATGTCTGATATTATATATTTTATATTTATATTTTATAATGTAATATTGCTTGCATATACAAAGGTATGCATNGGGCCCCCACCCTGTTTAGAGGCATAAAATTTACCGTTAATCAGTTAATCAGAACAAATTAATCTTCTGGTTGCAACTCATTCCACACATACAAGGTGTGATTGTTCTTGCCTTTTTCAGAAGCATTTCTGGAAAGTCTTCTTTCGTGAATGTCTTTACTTCATCCTGAGAACATCAGGATGTTCATCATGAGAACACTCCACGTCACACATCACTTCTGGTATGGCAATTTCTGTCAAATGAAAACATTATGATGTGTCCTTATCCACCTTATTTAATGGATGTGGCACTGTGCAACTTCTGGCTCTCCCTCAAAGTCAAAATGGCCATGAAAGGTAAACGTTTTGAATCGATTCAGGACATCAAGGCAACCAAGAGCACAGCTAAAGACACTCAGGAAAGAGGACTTCCAGAACTGCTTCAGAAAGTGGCAAGAATGATGGGGTGTGTTTAAAATGAGGGGGAGTATTTTGAGGGGAATTAATGGCAATGTGTCTTTTACTGTAATAATTTTCTTAAATTATTTTTAATCATTCCTCGTATCTATAAACATGTCTAAAGCAGAAGAAAAACAAAATCTTATATCTAAGCACTACACTTTCAAAATGCTCTTGCCCCAAATATATATTTTATGAATACATTTAAATTAAGTTTAAGTTCTTTCAATAAGTATGAACATGAAAAATATTAATGAAAATGATCATTGCCATGGCTGACCTTTGGATTCAAACGTTTTAGTTTGTTTTCAGTTTTTCATTTTAAAGTGGGAAAGGTTAATTGCTGTTACTCTTTCATGTTTTTTAGTTACACAATCACTCTGATTGGAATACCATATGAAGCTTTAGAACCTAGCAGTTTCTGGTTAAAAGTCAATGTCATCTGAAAAGCTGAATGATTAGTAGCAATTGGTCTTGAGAAAAATATCTTACTGAATGGGAAATAGTTCAGAGTGACTTTATTCTCTAAGTCGAATATTGCTCTATTGTTGTCGGAGTGTGGGGCCTTCTTGGCACCAAGTCCAGGTTCTTGGCAACGCAAGCAAAGAATTGAACGAGATGCCGGAGTAGAGTACTGAAAAAGTAGTTTATTCGAAGAGATAGTACATTTCAAAGAGTTTGGAGCTGGCCACATGCAAAGGTGAGGCTCAAAAGGCTCGAAAAGGAAACAAAGAGGTCAACAGGAAAGAAGCAGTTAAGAAGGGGGAAGTCGTCCATAAAGAAAGGGCTGACTTCCCAGGACTTGGAGTTCTTATCCCCTTTCTCTAACATGGGCTATTCCCCTCTGGGCGTGGGACCACTTGATTGGCACCCGTAATTGACAAGAGGTACTCCGCAGGAGCAAGCGGCTGTTCTGATCTAGTTGGGAATTTTGTACCCATTTGTTTCAGGGGTATAGTTACAATGAAAATAAATTTTGGGTGGAAAGGGGAGGTCACCGGGAGGTCACATTCTGTGAGACATGCAGGAATGCAGAGACCCAATGCCTGCCTATAACTGCCTGCCTTGTTTTCCCCTTGAGAGTCGTGATACCCGTAAAATCTCTATGGGAAGCTGTATCTGCTTCCTGCTGGGCAGGGGCATAGAGCTGTCCCTGCCTATTGGGGGGTTCACGGAACTCTCTCCCTAGCTGATCTCGGATTAGAGGAAGGGGTCTCAAGCTCCACCTAGAAGACAGTGTTGGCTTCTTTGGTTTGACTGGCAATCTTGTTTGGGTGTCCTCTGTATCCACAAGGTCCCTGAANAAATTTTACTTTTAATGTAATTTAATTTTTAATAATGCCTATGTTGGACAACAAACTAAACAAATTCCTAAAATTTTAATAGTTGGCTTTCACAAGCCCATACAAGATGTTTCCAGCATTTCAATAAAATAAGATCAAACCTGTTACTAAGTATTTTCCTGGTATTTTATTTAACCTCTTTGAGCCATGGTTGGTTTTTCAGTGAGACTTAGATAAAATTGCGTATGTAAAGCCCTTAGAACAACATTCAGAACGTGGTAAGTGCTCACTAGTCGATATTGCTTGGCTCCTAATTTAAGAACTGTATCTACCTAGGTAATTGCAAGAAAGTCCAAAATCCATATGGTATATTATAATTACAGTGACAAAATTTAAGATGTGTTACATTATTTAAAAATATAACTATATTGTTGTTTTTATTTGCTTTAACTCTTCTGAGTTATTGACACATCTTAAGCTATAAATATACTATCAAGGAATAATTTTTCTTATAATAACATACATAAACTTTTTTTCCTAAAGACACATTTCATACTATAATGCTGGAGAAGATTCCAAATTACAGTGTATTATGTAGATAGAGTACTTTGAAACTTTAAATGGGAAGAATAATTCCTATTCATAGCTTTCAGTTTTGCCAAACTACTTTATTTGTATCATATAATAAATATATGTTTTGCCAACCTTCTTTCTCTACCCTCCAGTATTAAGTCTGAAGAGACTTTATTATTCATTCACATGTTCTAAGGTAGCTGTTTCTACCTTAATAGAACCAAAATTGTCAACTTTTCGAACAGTAACTTGTTTTCTATGCCCTAAGGTTTGAAATAAAATAGTCTCATAATGGAAAATAGTAAGCTGGGTTTCTGAATGCATAAATGGCTCGATTCTTTATCATGCTCTGCTGTGCTACCTGTCTGGAAGTAGTGAAATGGTCTTCTAACAATAGAGAATGGAGCTTGTGGATAAATATGCCATAAATGACAATATTTGCTATTTCCCATTGGGTTTGTGTAATCACAAAATTGAGCTTTTGAAACTTGGGGGCACTACTCTAAACTGGAATTGTTTTAAGTTAAAAATAAAAGTAAATGAATTTAAATAGGATACAAGGAAGATAAAGTGATGTTATGACTATTCAATTTAAAATATTTTGAACCATTTTCAAGTATTATTTATAGTGTAGATAATGAATAGATTCAGACTATGAGAGAAATGTGACAGGTAAATAGGTTTGCTTTTAATAATTAGGCCTTATATTCTTTACCATGAAGTTCTACTATTAATTGAAAGCAATACTAGGGCAATACTAGTTTAAAGTGATATACTTTCTCAATGATTTATCCACATCAGCTAAAGATAAAGAGAAAATGAAGAATGTTTTATATAAAGGATCTAGCAAAGAAAAGTCAAGACTGCAAAGTTTAAATTGCCTCTGCATATGTCTTAAAAATAGTAGGTATCATTTTATTAAGGTAAAAATATAAGAACAGATACTGGGTATATCATATTGAGCTGTGGTTAATGATCTATTTTCATGATATTCCTTTGGGTAATCAGCAATTTTATTGCTTTAATATTGCAGAAGTGCTAGATTATTTTTCAAGGGGAAATAGAGGGGAAAACCAACATTGGATCAATGGCTTGACATTGCTAGTCAACTTAGAGCATGAAAACATCCATTTAAAAATCTAAATAGCAGCTCTTCATCAAAAATCAACAACAGCACTCTAATTATGTAAAGAAATCTTTCAATGTGGTAGACAGTTTCTCTTCATCAAGTAATGTGCATGGGCTATAACATTGTAACTTAGAGATCAAATGAGGGTAGTATGTTTAAGGTATAAGCAGTTATCTTTTCAAAAATGTTTTCAATACATTACAAATACATCTCTTCTGTCTAAAATCTCAATCTAGAGTAAAGTTGAAAGAATAGCAATTTTGAGCCAAGGCAAAATTTCTCTACATAGTAAGATTCTGACTTGTCCTCTCATCGCTCAGTGTAACTCACCTGAGATATATTGCGGAAAACATGGGAGCTTTTCTTTGGGAAGCATCTGAAATGTGGTCTGGTTGGAATAAATGATCTCTCTGTACCCTTTACTCCTACATTTTGCTGTTTTGAAAAAAAAACAAAAAAAACAAGGAACACCCTTGCTTACTTTTTTTTTTATACTTGCTCTTCTCTCTGCAATAAGACTACCCCTCTGACCTCTCCATGTTTCACTTCCTCTTATCCTTCCAGTCATTAATCAGATGTCTTCCAACCAGAGAAGACTTCTTTGTCGACCATTTTTTAAATTGCCATCTTTGTTTATTTATTTTTGTCTACTTATCGTCCATCATGCAGCATATTTTACTTATTCAATACATTTATGCTCCCTCACCCCAAGTGGAAAATAAGTTTCATGATGGCAGGACCTTTTATTGTCTTCCCAGTCCATAGAACAGCGGCTGGCATTTAATACCTTAAAAATGGTTAGGTGAATGAACTCATAATGCGCATGGCATTAAAAAAGGAGCACATTATTGGGCATAGACAAACAGCGGTCCTGAATAGACTGTATAAGCCACAAAAATGACCAATTTGAAATTTTAGATATATAGTATCATTGGTTTAAAATCCTTTTTTGAAAATAGGCAAAATATATTTATCTCACCTTTTAAATGCTCTAATTATTAGTAGTGCACTTCATTCATTCATTTACTTAAAGGGTAATGGTAAAACTCCTGCAATGTATTCAGCACTATGTAGATGCCATGGATACAATGAAGCTTATAACCAGTAAGAGGAAAAAGATTTCAGATAATCTTACAAAAAACTTATAGATGTTATCAGTAAATTTCATGAAATCTGTAATAGATTGATCTGACTGAGTCTGGAATATCAGGGAAAGGTTCCCTGAGGAAGTTATGATTAAACTGGTATGTGAGGATGAATTGATTACTAGATGAAAAAGAAACAACAGGAAAGGGTGTGGCAGTCAGAGGAAAAAAAACATGTGTAAACCTGTGGCAGTTTGAAGTAATTTAATATTCTTCACTCATTCCCATAGATACAAATACTTTAATTTAATTTAACATTACTTTTAGATCCAAATGATTTTCAATGAATTTACCTTGTATGGCACATGTGTAATATTTATTAAACCAAATTGAACACAGTGTGAGTTCTTCCTTCAAAAATGAAAAGCTGAAATACTGAAAGTTTCAGGTGGTTAATAATTTATGTTAATCAAAACGGAAAAAGATGCTCCACAAATTGATATTTTTAATAGTCGCCTGCTTCAATTTTATAAATTCGAGTCTACTTTGACAGATGTTTCTTTGAATATATACAATATAAACATCCCAGTCTGAGGAAAGAACGTCATATATTTATAAAGCATTTAAAAAATTAATGGGCATTTACATTAATGCGCTTACATTACGTGTAAACGAATGGTGGAAAGTTTACGAACTTAATTGTTTGACCTCTTATTTGGTACTTGCGAAAATATAAGAACAAATTGAGTCCCATATTAGTAATTAGGAACCAGAAGCCTACTGGGATCACTTATTCAGATTTTATGACTCCAATCCTTGTGATATGTCTGCCATGCTGCCATAATTCCTTGCCATTATAAAAGAATTAAAATTAAGGAAAATGAATAAAGCTGTGTTTTATGAGGGGAGAAATTATTTTCAAGTAATCATATATAATGTAAAGATATGAAGTAAAATATGTTCATTGCTGCATAATGCTCTGAGTTTTGAACATATTGAAATTTTTCCTTGAATTATTCCATATTGATATTGTTAGTCATTAGCTTATAAAAACCACTCTCCACACCACTAAATTAATTTTACTTTATTTAAATTTTACTTTATGCCATGTAATTTGACATTTAAAAAACCAACATCAACAAAAATCTAGCAGAGGGACTCACACATTATAAATAAAATAAAATAAATTGTTACTTTGACTACAGATTATCAACTAAAGAAAAATCTAGGAATATTATCATGCTAATAAATAGAATAAAGGCAAATGCTCAGAAAAATATTAAATATGAAAAATAAGATTGATAATAGAAGTGTAATAATAATAAACAATTTGAATACTTATCTCTAAAAATGTCTTATAAGTTGATCTGATAGAATACTGATTCCTACAAAGTTATCTATAATTATTCACTTATACGGTAACTTTTTAATAAAATAAACATAGTCTTCAGATTTAGCTTTTTACTTTTACTTGAAACAAAATTTAAACTAGATACTTTAGCTTTTAAAAATTAATATGGAGAAATTATATCAAAATAAAAGGTAAAATAATCAACCTTGATCTCAAATGTTGAAAAATTAATACACAATAAAAATAAATAAATATGGTATCTGAGGAAAAAGTGTGTTTAAAAAATGATNCCCCCTTCTCAAAATCAATCTCTGAAATGTTAAGACTTATTTACAAAATAAAATTGCCCTTTGAGGAGAGAAAGTGTGTAGTACATAGTAACAAATGCTATTTTTTAAACAACCACTTAGTGCTGAACTGTTTGAAGAATTTTACTTTTATTAATTCATTTAATCCTATTAGGTATGAAAATCGTCCCATTTTAAAGATCAGGAAATTAGAGAGGCTAAATAAATTAACCAACATTATACACCTAGGAAGCAGTAAATCCAGGTTGTAAATTATCTTATAAAGTATATTAGGTGTCTCTATTTATAGTGTATGACGAAAGCTCAGTTTCAAATCGTGTATAATCAACAGATGATGCTATCAGTATTTTTTTACTGTAATTAATATCTGTAATAGACTAAAGATGGTTGACATTTTTGAAAACCATGAAAAGTATAGAATGCGGTATCAAATTAGCCAATCCCTATAAGCAGTTATAAATAGGGCATTATTTTAGAAAGACAAATGATAACTTTAAGAAAGTAAATCTATTGCTTGAGTTCATGAAGTATAAAGTACAGCTAAGAATTCAGTAGTGATATTCTGAATCCAAGTAGTATTAGAATTAATAGAGACTGCACATTGTTTGTAGACAATACTGCATAGCTCAAATTTAATAACTTTTAAAGTTCTATGTGGAGAATCTTACTATTATATAACTGTAGTAATATAATAATTATAAGAAACACTGTTGGTTTATCTATTTTAAGAGATGTTACCCCTGCTGTCCTTATATGAATATTCTGTATTTGCTCATTAACCTGTTTTATAGTCAGGTAATACCACCTGATTTCCCAGCCTTCCATCTTTCCTCACAACAAATTCTCCTACATACAGAAACATGGATATAGTCCTAAAGGACACCCTAACATATCACCCCTTAACCTAAAAGAGTTGGTGGTCCTGTCCCTTATTCCTACAAAATAAAATTCAGTCCCCAAAACTGCATTCCCACCTTCATTCTCACTCTTTACCTTTATTTCTAAGATCTGGTCAAACTGGGCAGGGAAATATCCTTCAAACAAATCCCATGATTTTCCATTTCTACTCCTTTAGATTTTACATTTTTTCTTTCAAACGGATGGACATTCTTGCCTGTTGAATGTAAACTACAAATTATAATTCAAGGTCAAACACATGAAGATAAACCCCCCATTTATAGTCAGTCCCCCAGCTAAAAAAATAATACATTTTTACACTCTAATTCTAATTACATCTTATTAATTCCCCTTTCATAGTGCTGTTGCTTTCTAATGAGTATTCTTGTAAATTTTATATGTACTTTATCACCTTAATAAGATGCTATGGAGAGGTAAGGCAGAGGCAGCATCGTATCAATCTTTGTACACTCTACACTACTTTGCTTATAATCTTTCTAATGTAAGATTTATTAAATAGACTAACATAAACCAACCTGGACTAGCATTTTATTGCTAGAGCTGGGAGTCAGAGAAGTTAAGTGATTTCTTAAGATCATGTGAACCAGAATTTATACCTGGGTTTCTGATTCCAAAAAAGACCTTTTGTCTTTCTGAACATAACTATGCTATTCACATGGCTTTCAATTATAACATTGAAGGGGTGGTTAGACTCTGGCTTCATCTGCCATTTATCTCTAAAGGTATTTGTTTAGTTGTGGGGAGATTGAGAAGCACAATGGGAGTTTCTGGGATAGTAGAGATACTCAGACGCCTTTGGATGGCTTCTTGGTTTTAGATAGCACATCCAATTTTGAGTAAGATGCCTGTAATAAAATAGGGGGAAGATGGGAAGAACAAGACAAGATAATGGGGTCTCAGCCAAACTTTGAACTTTAGGGACAACTCTTAAGAATACTCCAGGCTTCTTGTTCTTGGACCTTGAACTGCCCATATTTTGCATGGGCCTCTCCCACCCCTTCCCCAGCCCGTGCCGCAGCTCTGCATGGTTACATCCTTCTCACCACTTTTTTCTACCCAGTTTTTAAACCCCATTGAAACTTGCATAATAATTTCTGACATCTTTTTCATAGCACTCATATTCCAGTGAAAAAAACTCTGTATTTGCATAATTGTAAACTTTTTTTCCCCCTAATGGATTGGAAACCTGCTAAATCAAGCACTATGTCCTGAACACTGCAGTATACCCAAGAGCCTAACAAACCCTCCTGACCACAGGAAACACACATAGATTTGCGTTGCCTGACTTGAAAGGGAATAATCAATAAATAAAGGTATCATCGACTGATTCCTTCCAGATAAATAAACATGGGCTCTTTCTTGCTGAGCTACTGGTGCTCAAATATGGTGTTCTAATCTATTTCCATATTATTTAGGCTTATGACTGAGAAAACAAATGAGTTCTGGCATTTTGTGTGCCATGGTTACATCTACTCTCATCATAAACTTAGGTCGAATCAACTGTGAGACTGAAAGAGGTTTCAACAGCAGCTTGATCTTGTTTCAATAGTGTGAAGTCACTGGTGCTTACAGTCAGGCAGCTCAGGGGGTATTGCTTTGAGTACACAAGAGTGAGCTCTCAGTTCTTGTTAGAGGAGCAGAGGATGGAACAGAAAACACCCCTTGAAGGAAGGTGAGACTTCTCTTGACCATGAGTCCACTAGGAGCTTGCTCTAAAATGAGGGAGAATTTACTGTCTGCACACTGCCTGTGGGACCTATGCAGTTACTGCTATTTTCACATGTGTACAACGCATCTCTTCATTGAAAATGTATATATGCTTAGTACATGCAGATTGGCTGAACTTATTGGGATTTTTCATGAGAGTGGTTTCTGAATAGCCCAAGGATTTTAAACAGAAAAGGATGGAAGAGGCATTTGAAAGGGAAATCAAGACAAAGTGAGCTTTTTAAAGGCAAGGACCAGTTCTCATCTTCCACTCCTAATATTTAGCTGAATAGATCCACCAAAGAAAATGGCTGCTGATAAGCTCTTGATAGACTAGAATCTCACAATTAAGAAGGCACAAGCAAACAACACACAAAATTTTAATTGATAAAATGAGGAGATATTCAAATGCTGGATTTAATTTGTTGAATTAGCTCATTTTGAAGCAAAAACTCCATAAAGACAACATGTAGTCATTTAAGAAGCACACTGGAGAAAATAAACAACTTTAAGCAAATGAATTCAAATCTAGAACAAGAATGGTGAGTTTAATGTAAGCACATCAAATGTGGTCTTTTAATTTTCCCAAAACAGTGTGACACACCCAGATACCCCAGAAAACAGAGTAGATTATTGCCATTTTATCCACCACAAGACAGAGTACATTATTGCAACATTTCTTTGGAGCACTATTATAATTTTAAAACATCATTTTTCTTCTTTTAAATCTGTTTCTATATCTCATGCTTTATTTTATCTAAAAAACAACAACAAAAACAAAAAATACCAAAGAAATTATTTTTAAAAACTTACAGTGCTTTTATTAATGCAAAAGAAATTTTAATTTTTCAGGATAGGTAAGTACTACTTGGCAAATCAAAATGCCACTTAATAAAACTATCTTCTTGGAGAAGGACTAAGAACATCTGAATTAAGGAATGAGGATATATATGGCCAAAAAAGTACATTATTCTTAAGCCTCCAAGTATTTAAGATTTTCTTTTATAGTTCTCTAGTATCAGATGGCATCATGCAGAGATGTCAGTTCCTTGCATAAATCCAAAATAGAAGGAAATTTTTAAACTGCTTCCTATTGTAGGGGGTTAATATATGTAAATATTCATGTATCATATTTTGGGGATAATCATAAGAGTGTAGATCTAAGGGAGACATACAAAATCTGCTGTGGATCAGGGGATGTCTACAGTCAGTCTAAATTGTACTAGTTCAGGTGAGTCCACCTTGCAATAGAGAGCCTACTACGGAGTTGTACACCAGGCCTCTTTTACAATCCACATCGCTTCAGAGGTTGGGAGGGTGGTGTGGGTATTGGAGGGCCTTTGCATCCAAAACAACCAATTCACTGCTTTTGTTTTGATTTATGTTATTGACTTGTTATTTTTCCAGAAGCATGCGAGAGCTATCATACATGAAACAGGTTATTTTAAAAGATTCAGCAGGAGATCATTATAGCGTAGTCTCCTTTTCCTACTCTGCATTCTAAAGAGTCAGGTAGGCCCTGAAGTAGTTTTTCTGTTTGTTTTGTAGACTATCTATCAAAAGGACACAAAGTACAACAAGGATTTCCAAGCATATGACCAATATCCTGATAACTAAGTAGGTTACTTAACAAAATGTTCTATTATTTACAGGGATCTTTACAGGTATATTTATCATTTACTTTTCATGGAAAGCATGAGTAATAGATGTTGTAACCCCATTTTTAAATGAGGACCCTGAGGTCCATTATTCCCACACATTTTGATTTCTTGTCCAAGCGCTTTCCACTTTGTCACAAGCTATAACCTAAGTGTGTGAAACGCCTTTCCAGTGGTTTTAAGCTACTAGTCTCTAGACAGTACAGATCTCTGGAGAAGGTTCTGTAGATGTTCAAGAAAATGAGAAAAATAAATAGATTTGTAAGTTTCCTACAATGCTTCATTCATAAGGATTATATAAATTATTCTGAGAGTGCCTTCCTTATTTTTTAGTGTTAAAATACCCTCTTTAATAAAAGGATGTTATGCAGATGATATTTATCTAAGAGCTCTTACTGGGAAACCCGTAA
Source organism: Hipposideros armiger (assembly GCF_001890085.2). Classification (NCBI taxonomy): domain Eukaryota; kingdom Metazoa; phylum Chordata; class Mammalia; order Chiroptera; family Hipposideridae; genus Hipposideros; species Hipposideros armiger. The sequence continues at coordinate 277,437 of NW_017731914.1, read as the reverse complement.
ATATGGAAACTTCATATCAGTTATCATTTGTTTTTAATTGACTAGTTATAGAAATATAAAATGCAAAATCCCACAGTGCTAGAAAAATGTGTTGATAGTAAAATTGGCACTCTGTACTTCCCAGACCTCTTTTAGACACCAGGCTTATCGGTCAGGGAAGGCGTTGGCCCTTTTTCTGAGCAGTTATAATCTAATCAGTGTCTGGGAAAGATCCAGGATCAAGAAAGCAGAGGTTGAGCTGCCGCCCATGAGGGAGAACGCAGAAATGAGAGTCAGGTTGCTGGAATACGAAACAAGGAAATCAATATCCCATAGGAGGGAAATGATTATCAAGGGAAGAATCACTGGAAGAAATTCTAGCTTGCTCTCTTTTATTAATAAAACTATGATGGCTATCTGCAAAGAGAGAAGAGCTATCTTATAGGTACAGTGCGGAGGGAAAATAAGATTGGTCCAGGGTATACAACAAAAGGCCTACATTTCAGGAAGTATCACATAACTCCATCTTTCTCAGGCTGGCTGTCCATGTAGACACAGCCCTTGCCCTTGCCGATCTGAAGGGGACCCCTCCATGGAGTTCTTCCCTTCACTTCCCAATCTATAATTACAAAGAACATAGGCTGGGTCAAAACATAACGGCTGCTAAAATGGAATCATGATAGTCTTTCCCACTGTTTGACAGTGCAGGGAGGGAACAGGGTGGAGGCAGGAAGAGAATGAGATTATAAATAGAATTTTCTCAAGTTTAATATTTTCTCCTATAAATTTCCTTTCAATTTTTAATGCCTGCTATTATTTGCCTGCTAGAGTGAGTGCTAAGAGCCACCAAAAATGCCTGAGAAATAAATAACCCATAGGATAAAATAAACTATAGAAGGTGATTCCTAAGTCTTCAGCTTACCTGGAGGTGGAGACGGGACTATATTTGCATGTGATTTAGTGTTATTTACACATAGTCTTCTTTCTGTAATGAAATTTGTCTGCTGTGCAAGAGTTTAAGGCATCCTATAGAGAACATGGTGACTGTAGAATACTGCACGAGTGCTGACAAAGTAGCTGATAGGATTGGTACGACTGTCTTATTAGGATAGATTAATTTCCTTGTGTGAGTGGGGTCCCGTCTCTTAATACCCTTGTTAAAAAAGATCCTCCTAATAGTGCAATTTGAATAGCATTTCTGGACCTTAGACTTCAGAAAAAAAGAAAGGAGGGTTAAATGTGGGGCTTTAGTAACTGACATTTTTCTATGCATATCTTATCTGAAAATATTGTTATTTGAAAATATTTTCTTCCCTTTAAGTGGTGGTTCCTTAAGGATGCTTTGCTAGAAAATCAGGTGTGGTGATATCAGTCCGAATAGTGTATTCTAATATGTGTCATTATCATGAAAACAACTAAATGATTTTGTGTTGAAGTGCACACCACAGAATGAATAGGACTCTTTGCCTCTGTGATCTGTTCTATTTATATCCTTGGTCATTCATATATCATTACATAATGTTTCAAAATGAATGGCATGCTTTGTTTTTTGTTTCGTTTTTTTCATAATTTTCACTACAGATAGATCTGAAATTGCTTTACTCGATTTTATAAATTAATACTTGTGCCTATTTCTAAGATATTCCCCAGATTTTAGTAGTGCCAAAAGACCCAGAAAATTTTTATGTGTATAGTTTTGAGACAATGTAGAAACCTGAGCATGTCCATTAGGACTATAATGATGCATAGCTAGGGGTTTTGTTACATTGTCTAAGAAAATGAACAGTATAGACATTAAGAAATAAAATGAGCAATTGGTAATGTTTCCATATTCTCTCCATCGTGAATACTTTTAATTGTTGAAATGTTAATATATGTAAATTTTAATTTATGCATTTTTCTCATTAACTATCTCTAGTGTTTTTCATATCTGTAACCCAAAGTTTAGACTGATTTAATTGGACACTGTGAACTATAATTATGGCATATTATTCGTAGATAGGTAGAATGGCATACCTATATGGCAATGTTTGCCTTAATATCACTTCAGTAGATCTGTTTGAGTGAGTCTAACAAAGCTTGTTGTAATTGCTAAGCAAATAACATTCATTTTTCTGCCTCAACATCTATATAACAATTGCATGTATTCACTGGCATAATCATTGGATATAGATATTGAGAATCAAAGGTTAGACTTTGATAAATGCTTTTATTTAGCAACCAGACAGCATTTTGGGAGGAATATTAATCACTGAAATCTGAGAAATTAATACTAATATTGAGTAATTATAATAATGTGGAATTTGACTTTTTAAATGCATTAACAAAGGATTGCTTTTATTATTTTTTAATGCTCTTTTGTAGCTATGCTTAATACCTATAATCAAGTCTAGGCATTGTTTCTTACTCATATATGTTTGTACAAAATTTTTGTGTGTCCGTGTGTGTGGAAAATTACTTTTCTCAAAATATCCATGGTGCATTGCTGAAAGGCTTCCATAGCGTGACATTGTCGGCACTCAGATTTGGAAGTGCACAAAAAAGCTCTATTTGTTGCCAATCAGAAATGTGTTTTCCAAACAAGGATATTTTTATTTTTCTTCCTCTCCAGTTCTGCAGGAGTGTAAGTGTTAAAGCCTGAGAGGTTTAGAAAGCTGCAGTGAATGTGTTAAGACTGTTAATGAAGCTTGTGAATCTAAGGACAAAATTAGCTCTCACACCCACACTGCGCAAAGTACAGCAACTGTCTGATAGAATTGCATCATGACTTTTACCTGGGGACACGGGTATTATATTCAGCTGAATTGATGAAATTGGGAAGACAGAAGTGCCCAAAGGACATTTTAAGAAGCTTGTACCTACATAAATTGCTTGTGAAAAATCTCTAAAATTTGAATAAGAAACCGATGTAAAATGCTTTCTGCCTGTAAACTTCAGGTCATATGATATATATTATCTAGCATATCCCTTCAGAAGAGAGAACATTTGACTTTCTGTTAGTATCAAATAGTCTATAGAATGTCAAGCCCAATCAATGTTTATCTTTTTCCTTTTTTTAAAGATAAGTACTTAGGACTAGAGAGTTTAATGAGGGATGCGTTTGCTTAAAACACATTAAATTCAGGCTTTCATGGCAATGTGACTGTTACATAAAGTAATACATAGAACTAAATAGTTTGAATAATGTGACTAACACATCTAATCATAAAGTAAACACAGCATGTTAATGAATACCCCCAAACAAATTACTATAAACTTGAACCTACGTCCATAGACATTGAGATCTGAGAAATCAGTCCTAGTACCCTCCACATAGAAATCTTAGAGATACAGACTTTTACAAATGGAACTGTTTCATTCCATTTTTAAGATATGTATCTTAGGCAATATTTTACTTGAAACTCCATGCTATGTGCTTATGACCATTTTTGATTTATGAAGGTGACAAATATTTAGATTTGTTTTAGGTTTGCTGTTCTAAAAAACATAGGAAATAGATATCCAAAGTCTAGAGGCTTGTGAGTATCAGCAGTCTAGCAGATTTGTGACAAGAGCAGGTAAAAAGGGTGGCTGTCTTATTTTCATCGCATACCTTCATATAATCATGTAATACTATGTGCTCATACAATTGGTTTTAGAAATTTCAAACAGGGAATCCCAATTACACAGAAAATTCTTTTAGCATCTTAGAAAATTCTGGAATTATGCCTGTGTAACTGTAAAAAAATTAAATCTTTTAAAAGTGCTCATTCAATGACCTTTACGATACTAAAAATCATCAGGCACTGACAGTCCTGACTCCACTTCTAGCAAATGCTTATTGATATTAGAGAAAAAAGATGGGGTCACCTTTGAAATTCATAAAACTAATAGTCCTGTCCACAAGAGGGCATGGGTTTTCCATCGGAAAAGGACAGGATATGAAAGGGGAAAACTAAATGGCTGTAATAACTGACCTTTCTTTTGACTGATCATACTCTGAACTTTGTTTTCTAAGATAGAACAACTTAAAATTGATTTACATAGGGACACCAATAACAATGTCAGCCAATTCTGATTTTCTACAGAATTTATTGCTTTTTCTTAGTCCTTTAGCAGTTCACATATGTAACTCTTTATTATCATGTACCTTCTTTTTGTGTTTTTATGCTCTTTCTTCCTAAATACACTGTAAGTCCTTGAAGGACATAGGCTTTTCCTTATAACTAACTCTCCATTCCCATAGCAAAACACAATACATTTATGCAAGGTAGATGATAAATAATTATTTGTCAATGAGGATAATAATGGTTTTACAGTAATAAAAATTATTATAGCTATTGACAGGTAATGTTACTATGGTAATCGACACACAATTCTTTTGTATCTATTATTTCTTTGTCTCCAAATAACCATGTTCTCTACTTCTACTTTAGGTTTTAAACATTTTTCCCTCTGTATTTATGGTAATACGTTACTGATGCAAAATGATTTTTTAAAAAAATGACTTCTCTAACAGAGAATAGTTTTACTTCAGACTTAAAAGCAAGGCATTTTATGAAATTTCTTGTTAAATAACCTATTATGAGATTATTTATTTTCTCCTTACCTCAGTAGCTTAGCTAAATTTGGAATTTAAAATTTTAAGTGATTTCTTTTTATCTGAAAGGGAAAAAATTTCGGCAGTATTCTTTTCTTTCTGTCTATTAAATAAATAAATAAGTAAATAGATAAATAAGTAAATAAATAACTTTAAAATGTGTGAATTACCTAACTGGAGATCCTATAATACATTTTTATATGTACAGACAGCTGTTAATAGAGAATTAATACAACCAATTTCTTGCCAAATTTCAGAGTGAGTAAATAGTGCTTGCAAAAGTAATCCTGAAGGATTACACAACCAAATTATAATAGAAATTGTAAATTGATAGTCAATTTGGTGATTAAAACCACCAATTACCCACAATCATGTTTATTAAATCTACACTTTATACAATCTAAATTGCTAAATGGAGTAACATTAAAAACATAAACCTTTCCAAAGCACGATTTATTGGCAATGTAGTCCAACACTTTCATTATTATCATGCAAAATGAGAATGATAACTCCTCATTTTTTTAATCTTGTATATCTTTTCTCAGGGAATTTACAGTTCACCCACTAAAGTTTTAATGTGTTCAAGTTTAAATACTGTTAATTACTTAAGCCCATTACTTAGAACACATTTAAAATAAACAATCTAGCACAGAGGTTCTCAACCTTCCTAATGCTGCAACCCCTTAATACAGTTCCTCATGTTGTGGTGACCCCAACTATAAAATTATTTTCGTTGCTACTCTATAACTGTAATTTTGCTACTGTTATGAATTGTAATGTAAATATCGTTTTGTTTTCCAATGGTCTTATGCGACCCCTGTGAAAGGATCCTTTGACCCCCAAAGGGGTCGCAACCCACAGGTTGAGAACCGCTGATCTAGCAAATATAAACACATTCATAGCTTGCCTCTTTTTTTTCTGAAATGAAGGTACTACAGTATATTGGGAAAACAAACTTCTCTGACAGGATCCAGCAGCAGTGAATATATTATCGCTCAACACTACAGAATCTGCTGTGCAATCTTGACCAACACCTTGTATAGAGCTCCATGCCCAGGATCTTCAGAAAAACTAGGCCAAAATCTTACAAATTATTGCTAGAACAAAAACCCCAGATTTCCTCCTATTGTGATTTCTGAGATGATGTATTCTTTGTTAATTGTCCTGAGGTAGCTCAAGATATTTTTGCTCCACCAAGAGATAAATCCAAGATGGTTCCAACCACAGATTTCTGTCACAATTCAGGAAATATATAATCTGAACTCTTAAATTTCAACAAAAAATCAATTTAATTAATCTTTGGCTGCTCTCTGGTTAGCCCTACTTTAAGTATATCTTAAGTGAGTACAGACCTGATTGTTGAAGAATTGGCTTATAAGTGGTAGGGATAAAGATAATTTTTCTATGATCATTAATCAAATAAACAGATTATTGATCATGCCAGTGTCAGGAAGGAAATTGTATTCTAGATTGGTCTCTTTTTCTGAGTAAATACTGGATGACTGTTAATTACACAGGTCAAAATTTGCATATTAATATATTGCTTTAGAAAATTTAAAATGATTTCTTTATCCTATAAGATGTGATTAAACACACACAAACCAAAGTTTTCATGTTTCTTCCTCCATATTTATTTTTATGCAGTGGTGCAGATATACTGTTGTGTAGGCTCTACCAAGTGAATGCAGATGGAAACCATGTCCTTTTCTGTTAGCCCACCTTTCGGCCCAAGGAGATGAATCTGCCAGAAGCTCCTTGGTCTGATTCCACAAAGATACTGTATAGACTGGATAAAACACGACTTTTATGCCTATGCTTTACACACATAAGTTACTTATTTTTTTTATTTTAATTACAAACATATGCTATAAAAACCTTTAAACCTTAAATATGCAGCTTAATTCCTTTTACAAAGAATATATTGGGTTGTCGGTAAAGTCATAATGTATTTTTCCTATGTTTTATGTTGCAAAAATATGTCATGATTTTTCCAACAACCATATATATATATATATATATATATATATATATATCTTCAGATCAAGATATAGTACTTCAACAATCTTCATGCTTTTTCTCAATCAGAATCCTCTCTCCCAGATGTCACTATTATTCTACCTTATATCCCCAGAGTAACTTTGGCCTGTTCTTGAATTTCATTTATATAGATGCATGTTTTTTGTTTCTCACAATTTTTAGAAGAGGGGTTTCATTTACATATCAATTGAAATTATGATTCTATGACAGCAAATACTTTAAATTTATGTATTAATTTACATATGTATATTTATATTTTAAACGGCATCATTTGCCTTATTATTAAAGTTTCAGGATTTGGTGCTGCACTTGGCCATTTTTCTTAAAATAAACCCAGGAAGCATAGAAGTCCAGGAGTTTGGCGGAGCTTTTTCTCCATAAACATCAAAGAAGTGTTATACTTGGCCAAGGTGAAGGAGTGAGATATTGCTAACATCACTGAATTTCTTTGTTCTTTGATTCCTAGACCAATAGCTCATCTACTAGAATATACCTTCTCCCAAAGCTCCTCTTTTAAAAATGTTATCCTATCCCGTAGAACTGCATTAATGAAAAAAAATTCAATCTTTACTATAATTGAAAATGTTTAATGCTACAATTTGATGTCATTGTTAGGGATGTAAAAGTCTCCAACATGCTTTTTTTGCTCTTTGTTAAGATAGAGCTTTGTGATATGAGAGAAACAACCCCCAGTTTACTAGGTCATGTGATTTCCTCTGTTGTCTCATAAGAAAATATAAGTCAATTTTAATATTATTAATGATGCATAAATATTTACAACTCAGGAAGATTAAATATTAGAAAACACACTGGGAATATTTACCTCAAAGTAGCTATTTATTTAAATTTCTGAATTTCAATTATATTAAAACTTTTTAGCTTTAGAATTGAATATGATTTAGAGTTTTAAAATGCCGATAGTAACAATAATTACGCAGTTTTTCTAAAAGTTCAGAGCTGAAAAATAGCAAAAAAAAAAAAAAATGCCCTTTAGCTGCAAAACAGTTTAAATGTGTGAAGCTTGCCCACCTCACAAATAGATAATATTATAAATTTCTAACTATCATATATTTTAAAGATACCAAACATTGTTTGACCGAGACTCAGTAACCACTCTCATTTAATGTCTAATTGCTTTAAATTGCATAAGCATTTGAGGCAAGGCCTTCTCTTGATAGGCAACTTGCCTCATATTTCTTGTTTGTTTCATTTTGTTGAAGAGGGGACCAGGTTTTGGGGCAAATCTATCATAATATTGTACATTTCTAACTATATTTTCCATAGATTAAAGTTTTTTCACTTATGTATTTTTTGCCCAAATTACAAACTTGCAAGACCTATGTTTACCCCTTCACCTGAGGTGATATTCTCTTCATCTCAATTAAGTGCCGAACAAGAAGTATCCATTTAAAAATTTAAAGGACGTCAGGAATACATAAGGTACAATTATCCTATTATTGAGCTTAGCTACCAATGTGTTCTCTCAGCGAGAAAAACTAACTTTCGATAGGATCTATTGCACAATTATTAAATTCTATAGAGGCATTAACTCAATATTGGTAGCAAGATTTTAATTATCTTTCAGAGCCATTATTCTACTACAACTATAAAATTAGTGTGGATGGGAGAGGGTTTTCCAGTATATAAAACAGAACAGTGTCCTACCCAGCTCTCACCAACATGCACATCATTTATAATGTATTTAGCCAGTGACGTGACTCAATTCTCAGAATACTTACATGCATGTCCATTTTCCTTGTCAAATGAGACAGGCAACTACATCCCTGAGTATGTACAGGAATACTCCCCATAAGCACAAGGAGGTTGTAAAACATTATTTTGGTAGCCATTTTACAAACATTTATTGACAACCTTCAACAAGTGTTGATAAAGTCCCTGCCTTCAAAGACCTCAATTTAGTTCTCAAAATGAAAGGCTCCAAAATGAAAGGCTACCAAATCAGGTTCCAATTAGGGTAGATTTAAGCTGAGTTTTTAGAGATATTCCTGAAGCTTACTTCTATGAAGAGGTGAGATTAATCTTCAGCTGAAAAAGAATAAAAGCAAATTATTTTATTTGGCCTCAAATGAACACTTTTTCCAGCTATAATGTCACTGTCTGAAATATAACATAAGCCGGTATAGAGTAGTGCCACTGGGACCTGGAGGCGGCTTATTTAGATTCGGATTCCAACGTTTGGACTTACTATCTGAGTGAGCACAGGCAATTTGCTTCCCCTCTGTAAGCTTCAGTGTTTCCTTTTGTAAAGTGAACATGAAATGAAAAAGCACCTGCTCCATGAGAGTGTTTTGAGCCTTAAATAAATTATGCCAAGTAATTAGCACGGGGCCTGGAACATAGCATGTACTCATTAAATGTTAGCTCTTAGTATTTACAGTGTTGTTACTATGATTGCTATTGTTATGTGGGTTTCTAATAACGTTCAACACAGAAAAGACGTATTAATGCCAAACAGAAGTCTCAATTTTCAACGGTCTGATAACTGAGTCAATTGAAATTCCAGAGGAATCAGCAGCCTGGGGCCATGTCAACCATTCATCTTGCTAGATTCTCTAGGCTTTATCCCTGTATCAAGTCAGATCGCCAGAATGGTACGTACCGGGACTGTATTACTTTACCCCCTTTCAGAAATGCCGTCACAGAACTATGATTTGGCACCATGCCCTTGGCTTCTTATCAAAGGTCAGTGCAAGAAATGGCCCTATGAAGAATGCCTCAGCTCTTTTTGTAAAACTGCTATTGAAGATACTGTCCATTTTAGTGTTTAATGTCCCTCAGAAAAAGACTCTTGCTATAAATTTGTCTTCGAGCTAAGTTTCATGATTTTTAGTACATCTAGTCTTTGTTTTAAAGCACCTCATCCTTTTGGGAAACCAAAAGGGCTTTCACAATCAATAGAAGATCCCTTTCAATATGTACGATTCTAGAAAATGTTACCAGCTACTCCTCTATTCTCATCATCAAGAAAGAATGAAACACAATAAGTTAATGCTCCCTTTCCTGTTTCAAACTTAAAGTGTTACCTTAGTAGGAAACATTTCCATGTAGAAAAGATTACCTCAGAGAAACGGGAAAGGCTTGTATGGTTGATTATAAAATTTCAGGGCCCGTACTCCTTGGGGGGCAGAGTGTTCTGCAGTTTCTATCAAGTCACATCATGTAAGCCAGAAGTTGCAAAGTGGCAGACCTTTGTTGTTTTTCTGCAGTGTTTTACGAAACATTGTGAGAGGGCAGGTGTGTGTCACACTTCTCCATAATACCGCAAGTATTCAGGCACCTATTGTCATACTCATGACCTTTTCCCTGTTAAATTCGTCTCTTTAATCAGAGTCATCTCTGTAAATGGTAGAATCTGATATTAATAGTCCTTACTACATTACTTTAGGCAGAAGGGCCCCTTGAAGGTTTATATTAAAACTTGCAAATCTTGGAGCAAATGATTCCTGGAAAACTAAAGAGAGCATGGGAAAACAGGTTCCACCACCATCCATCAGTGCTTTCTGATAGCTTTCTAAAATATGCTACCTGGCCCCGTTCCTGTTGGCCTCGCTGCAGGCCTGATGATGGCCTCGCTTAAAGCATGCAGGGGTGTTCATAAGTATTAATATCACCATTGCTTTCTCAGAGCCTGTTCACGCCACTGTGGGATTGGGGGAGCAGGAAAACTGAGTTTTCTCAATTGGTTTATAAAAATATATATTTTCTGTTCTGCCGAGTTTGAAACAGTCTTCCCATACTGAAGGGGGTGTAGGGAGCCTATGGGAAAAGTGAGTGCTGGATACCAGAACAATGAGCAAACAATTGTTCAGCAGGTAGGAAAACACTACCAGTCATCAGCCAGATAGAAAAGCCAGATGTCAGCATGGAGGAACATCCTAAAGAGAAAAGCATCAGCAGTATCAGTAGGCCATATGCTTTCTTCCTGCCCTCACCTCCCCACCACCACCAAATTTCTAATAAACAGGCATATGCATGAATTACTTATCCAAAATATCTACTGAAATCCTGTTTACCAATAGATATTTATCATTAATAACAGGGCTCTCAGCCGCTGATAAATTAAAAAAAAACTGAAAGTTAGCTATATCTTAAGTTGAAGCACGCTGTTTTGATTTTAATCTTTTCAAATCTAGATCTTTCATTCTGTAAAATGGGTGTGTGTGAACATGATGAAACATGATTTGATACCATCATTTTCCTTGTTATAAATTACCCAGAGGAATGCATTTCCAGACATATGATTGTATTTGGAATGCTCATGTCAATTACTAGGTGAACATTAATAGTGAGAGATACATGAATGTTTTTTTCCAAGTTTACTTTGCTAATGCTCACTATGAAAATCTAACAGAAGGCTTGAATTAACGTAATTACCAAAAATTGAAAGTAAAAACAGCTCTCTGACAGCAATTTCAAACATTAATGGGAAATAACATCAATTTGTAGCAACTGCTATTTCAAAGAGATAAAATGAATTATAAGGGTGCATACTGACTCTAAAACCTCAGGACATTATTAATAAATACTGTCTCTATCCTAAGGTTTAGGGAGCTATGAAGCTTGTACAAATGTTATGTATTAAGAATTAATTTAGTTTTCAACCAGGACTCCTACAGGAGAAAGACTTATGAAATTGTTCCCACTGTGCATTTCCCCTTACGACACTTGATCCCAGAGGCACATTTTAACTAAATCTGACAGCAGGGAAGGAAGTCCAAAGCAAAACAGCACCACACAAGTTTTTGACACAGGTGACAGCTAATGGCCCAAACAGCTCATATTAATAATCAAATGCTGGCTACCCTGTGGATCACTACTGTGTGCTAATGAGGAGAGCCTTGCTTTCTCTCTGGGCGAGCAGCCCTCCGTGAAGCTTCTAGTACATCTAAATACTGATAGACACACAGACAGAGAAAGCAATGGTTACTGCCTGAGACTAGCAACTGCCACAAGTGTGACTCACAGGCAGTCTGAGTGACTGGGTCAAGAGTTGATCTCTCTTTATTTGTATCCCTCTAACCCACTCTACCAAGACTATTTAAAGTTACGTTTAAAGTATTTAAAATGTTAAAATGCTTCTCCCATTAGGCACAGTGAATATGTGCAGGGTTAGTGCTTTTGTTTTTGGTTTTTCTCTGTATAAAGGAGTAAGGGAAACATTCTCTGTGGATACTCAATCTCTAGTTCACTTCTTTTGGACACATATGCCTTTTTGATAGGATCAAACATTTATCTCCTGCATTCTTGAGTAAAAGAGATTGTATCACCTGTCAAGACATGCAGTGAGAGCCACTAATCAATGGGTGAATTATTATACAACTGAAGCCACTGGTTGAATCAGAGATGGTTTCATGTCTCCATGGCTGAGCTCACACATGAGCCCCTCACCCCACCCCACCCACACACAAATCACAACTGATGGGGTTTAATTCATTATGAAACATACGGTGATAGTTTACTTTCTCTTTTGGTTATATTTTCTCTCTTAAGATAATCAGTTACAAAACATAACTTGTATGGGAAAAATTAGCTATTAATTGAGTTTAGCGTTGTGTTTCTCTCCTTTATTCACTAGTTACCTTGCTTTTCACTGTTTTCTTTCTCTTCACTGCCTTGTTCAAATACAGTAAAAATGGAAACAGATCATTGCTAGTTGTTCTGTAATCACATTTAGTAATGTACTTATATGCTTATGGTGTTTTATAGAAGCTTATTCTTACAGATGAGCTACTATGTTTCAAATTCCTATTTATTTTTAACAAAGTTGGACAATATAGTTTTTCAAATTAAAAATCACTTCCTTGATATTAACAACTGATTTTCATTCTATTGTAAACTGCTGTTTATTAGCTACATTAACAAAAACTTGGTACTCTTATCTGTAACACAAGAAAAGTAATTCCTGGTCCACTTAATATCTATGGTTGTTGAAAAGATCAAATAAGGTAATATATGTAATTTCTGGATAAATGCTTAATGTATTTCCAGGTGTAAGATGTATTTATACTTAAGTTTAGTAACTGTTCCTTTAATAATACCTCTTAAGTAAATAAACTGTATTTTATAGTTTGGTCAACTTTTGCCGTTATTATTTTTTATTAGTGAAAACCATGTCTCAAATAGAAAAGCCTAAATTTGAACTTGGGTGAAGCTCATTGGTCACTGGGTTTAAGGAGGGTGACTGTGAAAGAAAATGCCCGTGGGAGCCAAGCAAAAAACAACAAAAAAAATCATTAAATAAATGTTAGTGATGTTCATTCCTTCAGTGATGATAAAGACAGACATGCAAGATAATTTTCATTTTTCTCTTAATGTCACTTGCATGAGTTTCCTAGGGCTGCCCAAGCAAAGTGCCATAAACTGGGTGCCTTGAAACAACAGAAATGTATTTTCTCATCATTCTGGAGTCTAGAAGCCTGAAATCCAGATGTTGTCAGGACCACGCCCCTCTAACGTTTTTAGATGAGCAGCTTCATTGCCTCGTTCAGCTTCTGGCGGCCACAGATGTTCTTGGCTTCCAGATGAGTCACTCCAATCTCTTCCTCCGTATTCCATGGCTGTCTTCTTGTGTGTCTTTGTTTTCACTTGGCATCCTTCTCTTTTATAAGAGGATTTTATAATAGAGGACCCTCTATTATTGTCTGCCCTACTCCACTATGACTTTATTTTTAATTACATCTGCCATGACCCTATTTCCAAATCAGATCAAATTCTGAGCAACTAGGGAATAGGACCACAGCAGGTCTTTTTGGGGAACACAATTCAACTCATAACAGCCACTAAAAGAAAAGCAAAATTTGAACAATTTGAAAGAGCAAAACTAAATTTCAAACCATATGACAGAATTGTAACAAAACTAGGGAATAGTGAGGATATAGCACATGGTTGAAGCTATGCGTGGTTTTCTGGTATAGGTCTCAAGATAGCTGCTATTCAGGTTTAAATATTCTTATCATGGTAGAATAAAGGTCTAAGTTAAATCCCTTAAATTCCAAATATTAGCAACAAATACATTTTTAGAATACCAAGTAAAGAAGAACTGTGATTTCTGTGCATGTGCTTATTAACCATGACACAACATTCAGTTCATCAATTTTATTTAAGGGCAGGATTTTTTTCTTTAGGAAAGCTATAGTTTTTATAATTTTGAAATTACATTAACAATATAAAATTTATATCACTCTTAAATAACCAAATTTTGATACACTGAGTAATTCATTCCTTACGAAAGAGAATTCCTTGTGTGTATATTATTAAGGACACAGCAGGAAGGAATATATTTAAAAGAGAGATGTACTCATAACTTGTCTTCTAATTATAATTAGAAATAAACTAACAAGTGATATTAACAAAAGAATATGCCAACAGTAACCCGACTTCATTTTTATAAAACCCCAATTGAAATGAGTTAATTTCAGACCAAACAAAAAGTAAAGTAATATGAACCCTGTCTCTATTTGTTTTCTTTCTGTATCTTAGTTTCCTTACCCCAAAGCTTCAAATATTCCCAGTCTATGCTTTGAAAATTATACAACCAAATTCCTACCTTTACTCATCTAAGAGTGTACACTATTTTTTAAACATACTTTTTCTTTACAGTAATTGTGTCATTCCTGGGACATACATGTTGAGTTGTGATTAAATCGTGAAGCGTAACCACAGGTTAGGGGCAGAGATATTTTAATCCTCTGTTTAGTATGCAGTGGAAATGAGGGATTGGCTGAGAGCTGTCTGTCAGGAACAAAGATTTCATTGTTTTATTTCCACTGTGGCTTCCTCCAGCTTTAGTAAGCACATTGAAATCTACATTTTGAATGCTTTTGTGAAACATTTGTTGAATAGGTTTTTCCCTTCTGTTATCAAATTATTTACATAATATATCACAATGATGGTTTATAATGACTTTTGGCCTTTCTTTATACTACAGTATATTTTCTTATTATCTATTTCCTTTAGTTTTAAAGGTATGTATCCAGAACTGTTAGGTTTTAGGTCTGTGTATTTAAATGAAGGAAGGGAAGAATACTTCTGGAAACAGTAAACTGAGTTAACACATATTAGCTCCCATTCCATTTATGTATGAGTTGAAATGCTGCATAAAATGCAGCAACCATAACAAAAGTAAAACCACCAATCTCAAAAAAAAGTAAAAGAAATTCCCAGGTCGCAAAATAGAGCAAGAACTCAAAGGTAGAATGTTAAGGACACAAATCTAATGGCCAAGAGTCTTGATGTATATTCTACTAAGATGTAGTAGCTACAGACTGTGGGCTTGAGTTTTGATAGCAAGAGAGATATAGGTGGCAGAGCTTTGAGCCAGTATAAAATGGGTAGATGAAATTGAGATTCCTGAGTGAACCTGGAACCCCCAAACCCATAAAGATATAAGAAAGGTTCCTGTTGTGAGGAAGAAGCTTGTCTACCTTCCTGGATTTCTGAGTGTTTTTTTTTTTTAAATACTCTTTGATAAGTAATAAAACTACAACAAGCATGAGTGTGGTTTGCTGAACTTTTATAATCTGCTAGGTACAGAAAGTACAAACTAAGATACCAGAGTAATACCTCACTTGGAACTAGTGAACTCCCTAGGGGCGGTCGATGAAAAATATCCAGCCTAAGAGAAAATGTATAAGAGTTTATTTGAGCCAAACTGACCACGATTGCCGGGAAGCAAAATCTCAACGGATTGAGAAAATGCTCCAGAAAATGGCCGTTTTGCAACTTATTTTATACATTAGAATCAAAAGAGGAAGGTTACATGAAATCCATCGGTTTTAGATTAAGTGGGTGGGAGAAAGCAAAGCAGGGAAATCTCTGGGTTTGAATAAAAAGTAAAACGGAGAGACAAGCACTTCTTTTACATTGGTGGGAACAGGATAGTTAATAGCATTTTATAGCACAGAGATAGTAGTTGGGGAACAAGATAACAATGAGGGACATTGTAGTTTCCTGCTCGGGTATGGTGGGTTATGTCTCCTGAGGAGTCTGGAAAAAGAGATTACTCTGATATTGTAAGGGTATGTTATCTTAGATGCAAAAAAGTTACAGACAGGCTTAAGGTAAAGATTGACCTTTGTCAAGGAAGCTACAGGCCAAGGATGTGATTTCCCGCCATGGCCCACCTTAGTTAGTAATTTTTATGTTCACACCACCCTCTGTGGTTATTTTCAGTCTCATGAGCTTGTTAGGTTTAGCATGTGGCCTCTTTTCCATCTGCATTTCCCCCTTTTGTTCATAAGTCAATCTGAAGGATGCATTGATGACCAACCTTTTGGTTGGATAGCGTGGTGCCACAGTGCTGGTGCTAGGAAGGCTCATTCCTAGGAAGTCTTAGTGTCAGAGTTTATCTTGCTGAATGTTGGACCATTAGGAGTGGGGCAAGACTATATTCTCAGATGGTACTCAAGGCTGAATTATTTATATATTTGTTTAAAAGAAAAGGTGAGCAAATGGGGGCAGTCAGACCTTATATGTTTTAATTAAATATATTCTGGATCATTTCTAACCTTTGAGTTATCATGATCCTAGTTTTTTCCTCTGTCTGTCTTATGTTCCTTTTTGTATTTAATATAATATGTACAAACTAGGACCAAGAGCAATAGTATTAAACCAGTAACACCTATTAGGAGCAGAAAATGTCTATTAGACAAGTATGAGTCTGAAGAGAATAAACATCCTAGCCATCTAAAGAACACTTTACATGCATTATCATAATTTTTCTTAAGCTAATAATGTGTTTTTTCCCCCCCTCATCTACTGTTATTTGTACCTTATGATAAGTTTGGTCAGATGAATGAAGACTTTCTATTATTTTATGATCTAGAAGTTGTAATTTTTCTTTTGGTCAATTAGTTTCCATAGAAATGAATTCATGGGGAGGATTAATTTCAATTTCCCAACACATTGGATTTTCAATATCAATATTATCATGGATTTGATTAACCTCAGACAAAGTTAATTTGCCTATGATTTTAGTATTACCTCATATTTCCGTAGTATTTACTATAAACCTGGTAGTATTATGTATGACAGAAGAATTTTCTAACTCTTCCCAATAAAAAGTCCTCTTTCCATATACTATATATTATTTTCTGAGGTAGATACAATAGGCCAGGATTGGGTGAATTCAGAATTCTATATAAATTGGGGACATAATTATTTACCTTTTTTATTTAATATGGCCTATCTACTTTATATTGGAAGCACTCAAGTGTCATTCATTAATCTGGTTTCTCTAAATTGTATAACTAGGAACTGTAACTTTAAGGTTTAATAGGGGCCAAGGGTATAATAACCTGATAGTATCAATTACAATTACTACTTAAAAATTTCTAGAAGCCAGGACATTAAGAATTTCATAAATAAATTTTCTGTGTCTTAGTAGCCATTATAGAGAGCTATTTTTAAATATATATCCACTTCAGCTTCTATCTGAATTAATATAGTTATAGTCTTTGTTGAGTTAGGGGATAAGTATAATTGGGTTCTAATATTTACATATGAAATTCCTATCTCAATATTTCTTTTCCACTAACCTTCTACAACTTTACTCATCCTTCTCAGTTTGTCTCCTTTTCCTCATTCAGAAATAAACAATTTATTAGGACAAACTACTTTCTTTTAACCTCTCTCAAAAATATACACACATCTCTTTTTTCCTTCTACAATAACATTCCTTCTAAATTTCAAAACCATTAAAAATATTATTGATAATGAAGAAGTTATCTTATATGCCTTTAGCAATTAGTAACAGTTGGGCTATATAAGTACAGGGTTTAAGAAAAACCTAAAGAACAAATATTATTAATATTATTAGCAAGCAGGTAAATACAATTAAAAAATATCATTTTAAGTTTAATATCAATTATGTAGGTATGCAGGCCTTTCTGATGTCTTGGGATAGCTGTCTGTTCCTGATGTTGGCGGCTTCTCATTCTTGAGGAGTCTGATATCCACTGATAGGTCCCTTCAGACAAAGTTGGAGCGTCTTTAATTGATGTCTTGTCTAATGGACAAAATTTCCTGGTTGTGAGTCATGGTCTTTGAAGTCTTCATCTCCTGGGAGCACACTGAAGTGAATCAGTTACTAATTTATTAATTTCTTTAAGATAATTGATAAATCTTTGGTAATAATGTAGAATGTCTCCTTTTAGTAGATTGGTTTATATGTCCCTTTAGATAGAGTGAACAATGACTAATAAGGAGAAAGCCTGTGTTTACCAAAAGGAGTATCTCTCAGGTTGAGAAGCACCATAAGGAGAGCTTTTGGCCAAAGGAGATTAAAAGCTTCTGAAAATTTACCTAGTTGACTTTTAATTGTGCCATTTGTACATTCCACCAATCCAGAAGCCTGGGGTGATAAGCACAATGAAAGTGCTGTAAAATGAGCCACATATTACAAATAGATTATATTAGTGGCCCCGTGAAATGACTGTCTCAGTTACTGTGTAACTCACAGGGAATTCTCCAATTGGGGACTGTTATTATTATTATTATTATTATTATTATTATTATTATTATTATAAATAATTTACCTACCATTATGGCTGTTGCTCTCCTGCAAGAGAATGTCTCAACCCAGTGAGACATCATACAAATTATGACTAATATATATTTGTATCCTTGAGATGGTGACATTTGGATAAAATACAATTACCATATCTCAAATGGACATAAAGGAAAATCAGAAATGTCCTTGGGACCCATGGAATGATTTTCCAAGGTTATATCTTACACAGATAGAACATCTGTTATACACTTTATGATGTACAATAGGTATTAATAATAATCTTTACTCTATGAAACCATTTTTCCAAGACACCAATGTGTTAGCTCATGTTGATACTAAGCTATATCTGTTTGGATCAAAGTTTCCCCCTTTTGTTGCCATATTTTCTTTTCTTCTTTTTCAGCTGCCCATTGGAACTGTAAAGGAGTCTTTTTATTGATTTAATAAGGAGAAGAAATATTCTCAAGTCTGGGTAATTTGGCTGTTTATCATTGCCAGTCTAGCTGCAGTATTGGCTAAATTATTTCCTTTTGCTTCCATGGTGGCGGCCTTAGAATGTTGTGGAATTTTTATAATTGCCAATTGTCTGGGTTGCTGTATGGCATCTAATTTAAATTCTGCAACCTGTTTTGCATTCTTATGGGCTGCCCTGAGGAAGTTAAGAAGCCTTGCTACTTCCACAACATTCCAAAGTTGCCAGCTACACTAAACATAGTACAGCAACTGCCAGTGTAAACACTGGCCACTTGACCTTTGGCTCCTTTACAAGCTCCTGTTAGATTAATTTAGTTTGTTGGGCAGATCTTATTCAGGTAAATAAGAGACTTAAATGTATGTTTACCATGGAAGTTATTGCATATCCAGCTTGGTAATATCCCTGTTCCTCTCTTAGATAAGAGTCAGCATTACCAATAAGGGTTTTCTGTAAATCATTCCTAGGAACAAGAAGGTGATCAGTAAGCAAAACACAATTGTGGATGTCTTCATGCTGTAAAGAGGGTAATAAAGTTGCTGGGTTAGCCTGTTATACTGATTCAGAATATTAGGTGCAGAAAGCAAAAGTACTTTGTAAGAAGCCAGTCGACTAACAGAAGTGTTGAGCATGATGATAGTTTAGTAAGGATTCAACAGAATGAGTAACATAAATAAAGAAGCATCTATAACTATCTCTTCTGTTTGCATAACATGACTATAGCAGAGATGGCTGTTATGTAGAGTGAGTCCTTTAACTACTGAGTTTAATTGTCTAGAGCTTCTTTACTTTGTTTCCCTTCAGGGTTCCATTGAGTTGGATCAGATTGATCTGATCTTAAGATATAGAGAGGCTGAGCTTTAATGAAAAATTTGGAACCTAATTGAGACAACATCCAATCAAACCCTGTTCTTGGAAGAGGAAAGGGTATTATTCCTCCAAGTCTTTCAGGGTTAATTAGTAGTCTATCTTTAGATATTAGATAACCAAGATATTTTACTTGGTGTAAACAGACTCAAAGCTTGCCCTTTGAGTCCCTGTCTTTTATGACTGGCTATTGTAATAGGTAAATTGTGTCCTCTTAGGAATCTAATATATTCTAGAGCGATAAGAGTGAATCACATATTAGATTAGAGTAGAATTTCTGGGAAACATTATTCAAATCAGCTTTTAGTATCTGAGAGAAATAGGTGGGACCTCTGGTATACCCCTGGGGCATTACTATCCAAGTAAACTCTGATCTTCTGGGGTGGAAAAGCAATTATAGGCCCCACCTTTTAAAGGTAATCTTGTATAATGAGCTAATTTCAGCAAGTGTATCAGGTCTCAAAGGATGTTGGCAACTATAAGGTAAAGGCAAAGTATTTATCAATAGTTATTTAAATAGGAGTGGCTAACTTAATCTTGTCAATATCTGTACTGGAAAAAGCCTCAAATTGCATTGGAACAGTCTGCAACAAATATTCAGTCAGCCTCAAGACTAGGTTTTTGTTTTTTTTTTTTACTGTTTGATTTTTTTCATGCACTTTTTTAAAAAATAATTTTCCCAGTCTGATTCCTTTAGAACTAAATACATTTTACCCTTCTGGGAGGATATGTGAGCATCATTGGTTAGAAAGTCTCACACTATCAGGTGAGTTGGGGCAGATTTGAGTAGTAAAACTAGATGATGTTGCCCCTTAACATTTCCTAGTTGGAAGGAAAGAGGTTCTGATTTAAAAACAGACATTGGTAGATTAGATGTCCCTACCATTGTACAGAAGCTTTACTCCAAGGGGGAGGGCAACTAAGTCAGTGTTAACAGATAAAGGAGCCCCATTGTAAGTAAGAAGGAGAAATGCCCTCATTATCCTTGGTGCAGCCCTATGCTTGTTTTTATTTCTTTTTTTTTTCTAAATCCCATTTCAGTTTTCTACAATCCTTAAGGTGACCTGACTATTTTACAATAAAAGCAGATTTGTCTACATGAATTTCCCCAGCAAAACTTATTTAGTAATTTTTTTGCTTTGCTCTCAGAAACCAGTAGGTGTGATAATTGGGATAAAACAGAAAAGGTAAGATCATAATAAGTTCGTTCTAACACTTAATTCATATTCTTTTGTGAACTTGTTAGAGAGGGTTGGGGGAATCTTTAGATTTTTTAGTTCTTCCTGCATACAACCGCAGATTCCCCTCCACCCAAGACCAGGTCCTCTCCAAAGGGAGCTGCAACAGAGGTGCAGAAAAGAGAGAGACAGAGGAAAAGGAGAGCAAGTCCAGACAAGTAAAGCACATATTGGGACAGTTGAAGAAGAAAAAGTGGGGTGTTGGCATTTAGCAGATTCAGAAACCTTTAGTTCAGAGATAGTCTCTAAAATTTTCTTACTAACTTCCTGGAGAGAAGAACATCTCTCTGTACCATTTCAGAGGCTTCTATTTGTCAATTGAGGGAAACCTCCCATTCCATTTAGTTTGACCTTTTAAGCTGGCTTTTTCTAATTGTGTACACAAAAATTTAGATGTCAAAAGAGCTCTATTTTGGCCATCTTAAGTTGATATCACTTCTAGATAAATCTTTCCATGTCTGTAAGTACTTGTAAGACTCCTAGGAACTGTACATCTGCAGGAGTAAAATAGGGCTGGAGTCTGGAAGCTTGTCGGCCTTTGAGGCACAATTTCCTATGTTAATTTTTAGTTTCCTTTTGAGATCTGCAGAGCCTGAACAAATTTCTAGTGATATTGTGTAGTGGGTTGAACTGTGCTGTTTATGGGTTGAGCTCCAAGGTGCTGTCACCTCCTGAGTCGCTTCAACCCTCTTACGCATCTCAGTTTCTCTCCCCGGCTGTCTAATACAACCGTGAGGACTCAGAGCACTAGGTAACCAACCTTTATGTGTGCGTCCCTGGACAAGTCCAATATTGAATTACATTTGTGTTGGAATTCCCTATGGGGCCACTGCACATTTTGAGGAGTACCCTCAAACATCTCCACAAAGATTCTTAGTCACCTAAAAATACTCGAAACTCGGGCTGGAGGGAGTAAATGCCCCTTATCTTCGGAGCTGAATAAGTTCAGACTCTCATTTATCCAGCAAATAGTTTTGTTCAGACTCGCAGTAAGCAAGTCCAATTGAAAAGCCAAAATTAAAACCAGCCACCCATTTCATTTTTCCTCTCCAAGAGTTACCTTAACTCTTGTCCTTAACCTGGGCCCTGCCACCAAGAGTTACCTTAACTCTTGTCCTTAACCTAAGTTATCTCAATCCTGCCTCCTTGAGGATTTTAAGACAGATCAAATAGTCAGGGCCTCCTACCTTAAAGCAGGGAGGTCCGGAATTCCAAGAAAAACTCACCCAAGTTCACGTGATGGGAAGCAGTGAGCCGGTGGGGCACAATGGGCCCAGCTGGTACCAAGCACTGAACCCCAGTCCGCAGGGTGCTCCTGGGTGGGCTTCTTTGGAATCCTGCCCAACTACGCCAAGTAATGTCAACAAAAATATCCAGCCTAAGAGAAAACTTTTAAGAGTTTATTTGAGCCAAACTGACGACAATTGCCGGGAAGCAAAGTCTCAATGGATTGAGAAAATGCTCCAGAAAATGACCATTTTGCAACTTATTTTATACATTAGAATCAAAGGAGGAAGGTTACATGAAATACACTGGTGATAGATTAAGGGGGTGGGAGAAAGCAAAATAGGGAAATCTCTGGGATTGGGTAAAACGTAAAATGGAGAGACACACACTTCTTTTACATTGGCAGGTACAGCATAATTAATAGCATTTTGCAGCACATAGAGATAGTATTTGGGGAACAAAATAACAATGATGAACTTTGTAGTTTCCTGCTCTGGTGTGGTTGGTTGTGCCTCCTGAGGAGTCTGGAAAAAGAGATTACTCTGATGTTGTACGGGTATGTTATCTTAGATGCAAAAAAGGTACAGACAGGCTTAAGGTAAAGACTGACCTTTGTCAAGGAAGCTATAGGCCAAGGATGTGACTTCCCGCCATGGCCCACCTTAGTTAGGAATTTTAATGTTCACACCATCCTATGTGGTTATTTTCAGTCTCCTGAGCTTGTCAGGTTTAACATGTGGCCCCTTTTCAGTCCACAGTGCCATAGCACTTAGAAGTGCTCTGACCCTATTTGAGTGAAATTCCAATGTGGGGGAAAAAAATTAAAAATATTAAACATAGACTAACAATAACAGTGTATAAACTACATAAGGGAAAATAGCCCTACAAAACATATGGAATAATTAGCATAGCATAAACATTTGATAGCAAAACAATGTGAAAGAGATTGTAGAATTGAAATGTGTAACATCAAACATTTTTTAAAAGGTTAATATAAAAAGATCTCTAAATTAAAAAAATTTAAATTTAAAATAAATTGAAAAACATGTTGAAAAAAGACATAATAAAATTTTAAAAAGCCATGTCTAAAATTATATCTTCTAGACTTGAAAATGTTGACCTCAATGCTAAATTTTAAACTATAAAATTAAGCAGTAGTTTGTAGAACAAGAGCAGATTAGTAACCTGGAAGATAGTAGAAATTACAAAGATGTAATACTGAAAAGATGGGGAAATGTAACAGAGAGGCAAAGACATATGAATGATAGAATGAAGCACTATGAAGAGAAAAAAGAAAATGAGGGACATACAATATTTTAAGGTAATGGCAGATACATTTCTATAATTGATACAAAGGAAATATAGGAATCCTAAGTTTGAAGAGGCACATTTAGTCCTGAACAGGATATACAGAAACAAATCCTAAACCTAGACTCATTGTAGTAAAATTGCAAAAAGCCAAAGACAAGAAAAAATTAAGAACAACCAGAGAGCAAAGGTAGATATTCATAAACAAACAAGATTTAAAATAACAGTAAATTTCTTATCAGTAAAAATGAAAGCAAAAAAAAAATTGTATATCTCTAGATTCTTCAAGGATTCACTTCACAATGAATATTTTTTAAAAAAGAAATTGGAATAAATGTAACACCCTTTAACACTGGCTCAGAACATTCAGAAAATGCTATGAATAAGGCTGTGGTCTTGCGTTGTGTAGACCACTGTAGGATGATCCAGACTGCATATTTAATAGTAAGGGCCTCATCGTACATTTCCATTCCAGTATCCATCATTAGGTTCCTTGTCTGATAACGTGTTATGATTTAATGTTATATTTTATTCAACAAAATTAATAGTAAAATTTACTTATGAAGTGGCAACTTCAGGGCTCTTCACTTTAGGTTTCATGGTTCAACTGTGATTCATTTCAATTAGTGTTTCATACGACAATGCAATTTAAAGGAGCAACTTCATATTAAAAAAATAAATAAATAACAGTTTTAAAGTTAAGGCAAATAAAAAACTAAATTAATATTAGGTGAAGAACATGATATGAGGACAGATGTGGTATTGAAAGTTCTGATAATGAATCAATAATAATAGCTATAATTTATTAATAGAATAAGATTCTGATAATGAATCAATAATAGTAGCTCTAATTAACATAAAATGTTAATTTCTTTCATTTATTTTTTTCATGAATGCCTCATCAGTCCCTTAATATAAATATTATTGAAATACCCTGTTTGCAGATGTAAGCCAGAGGTAAAAATTAATTAATATAAAATTCTGTCACATTATGTAACTAAAATAATTACCATAAAATAGTGGTTTTCAACAAGAGGCGATTTTGTCCCCAAGGGAACACTTGGCAATGTCTAGAGACATTGTGAATTGTTAAAACTCAGGATCAGGGATGATACTCCACCCAGTGGGTAGAGGTCAGGGTTGCTGCTCAATATCCTGTGATGCACAAGCAGGCTCCCGGGGGGAAAAAAAAAAAATTATCTGGTCTGTAGTGTCACAATGGGGAAACCCTCCTCTAGAATACTTAATTAGATCAAATGCTGAGCAAACTGAATAACAACAACAAAATGTTCTGTTTACTATATGAGCAAAGCAAAAATATGAACTTCCTTTTTCTACAGTACTTTTTCTGTGGTTTCAAACTGACTGGCAGCTGATTGATTCTTGGTAGTTTTCACGTAACACAAGCTACAGTGTGAACGTGTTGTCTCTCCAGGCAGCCTCCATAGTATGGCTTCTGTAGCTGCTGGCAATTCTCCTGACACTCAGTTTGGTTCAAGGACATAGTCTTGACAATGTTGCAGACACAGAACAGGCCAACAGACTTCCACTTTGCTCGCTACAGTTTCAGAATTCCACACACATTTATATTGAGACAAAAATAAAAAACTATGTTGACGCACTTCCCTTTAAGTATTAATGCCTTATCTTTTCCAATGTCAGCAATCCCTCAGTAATGTAGCATGCTCTAGAGCTGATAAAGCATTTATTTTGTTTTCTATAGCTTCCTTTTGGGGTCTAGCTCATTTATTTTTAATTCATAATACTTTCCAGGATTTTATCACATCGATTGCTTTATTTCAAATACCAGTTATCATGGTCCATCTCTCTAAAAGAAAGTATATTGAAAATGAAAATGAAATTTCCCACAGTGGTGATTTATTCTTGTTTGAATACTTTCAAATTCTACCAGCATCTCTTAAATAATCATTCTAATTTGGAATTTTCTAATGTAAGTTTTAAGATGATAAAACTTGCATTTTAGGTGAAAGAACCTTTAAATAAATCAAGAAAAATACAAACTATATTGTTTAAACTATATTTATAATTTTTCTTTAGTATTATAAGAGGGATGTCTATGGGTTAAAATATTTGATTCTATTTAAAAATTATATGAAGTTCTACATTGTCCTCAATTTTGCTTTTCCAAGGAAAATATTGAAAACAATATGATCTAACCCTATTAATTTTTCATGAATTGAGCTTATGAATCTTAAGATCTGTTTTTCTAATCGGAACTGTGCTACATATGAGTCTTTGATCAGTCAATGCATGAATAAGGAATGCTGTTTTTCAGAATTAAGAGGAAATGAAGCCTAAGGAGACATTACAGAATAATAAGTTCTAAATAAAATATAAAAGTCTTGAATTTTAGATCTCATTGACCAAATCATTTGTATTCCTGGCATATTTTTCACACTTATAGCATAGTGTATTATTTTATATAATACATTTATCCTAAGTCATATGTATTATTTGACAAACTAGAATCAGTAAGGTAAGTTTGCCCATGCATAAAATTGCTATTTACATACATGCCCAGTGAACAGAAATATCAAAAGTTTTATAATAAATTATCTCTAGGGTGCTAAATTAAATTTTATATAATGTTATATAGAAACAGCTTATTTATCTAGGGGTCAAAGCACATTTTAAAATACCTAATATTGGGTCATCAGGAAAGTCATGATGCATTTTTCTATGTTGTTCAATGCAAAAATGCATTATGACTTTCCCAACAACCCAAAAGTTACAATATAATATAAATGTCTTCCATCAAGCTTATGTACTCTTGATAATGCTATAAGAATATATTCAATATTATGTGAAAAAAAACACCACTTTCTAAAATATGCAGCTTTGTTTGTCTCTCATGTTTTTGATAACATGTCCTTTTTTTTTTTTGTCCATCAAGATGACATTTTAGGTATCTTTTAATCACATCCTCATCTTGCCATGCAAAACCCAAAACACAGGTTTCAAGCTCTTCGTTTGAACACATATCTCATGCAGAGGAATGCTGTCTAACTCACAGGCTGTAAAACTCCTCACGAGGAGACTACATACACCTTTGGTGAAAATTGTTTCATTTTTACCTGTTGGCATCCTCATGATACAAAGCATTTGCTCATAATGCCATAATCCCTGGCCTGTGAATTGTCAGGAGGTTTAGGAAATAGATAAGTATACAAAACTAATGGGGGAAATAATACATTGTTTTCTGTCCTGTATACTACATCTTCAGATTTTTTTTTTTAAGTATTTTCTTTCTTTCCTTTATGAAGGCATCTCTGTCTTCAGACAGAGCTTTTGAAAAGGCTACCAGGATTAATCAGAGACCCATTCTGATGACTGGGAAGTCTAGATGGAGCCCAGATCAGGAGAGAGGGTATGGCCTTCCCAGAGATGCAGAGACAAGACACTCTTAAATGGGATAAGAATTTTAAACTTGTTCAATAAAGACTAATTTTGAAATCACTTGAATATCTGGATGCTTTGGGAAGCGAATAAAACTCAATATTGACTGCAAGGACAACTATAGTCATTATATTTTCATTGTGATGTTTTGCCTCTGCCTGAGATTTTTCTAGTTAACTTTGGGCTGTTGGAAAAGTCATGACATATTTTTCCTGTTTTTCATTGCAAAAATGTGTCATGACTTTTCCGACAACACAATAGATAGGTTCTGTCAGTTTAACACTTTGGACGATTTTGATGAAGCCTTTTTAGCCCTTCTAATCCTGATTTCCCATTGCACCCATATTCTCGGAAAGCTGTTGACACTTGCTGTCTTTATTTCTTCACTTGTCACACCGAAATCTGATGCAATCTCTACTTGTGATAAATTGAGTCTTCATTTTAGGTTCCTTGCACACAGCTTCTAAAACCCATAGAATATACTGAGTGGTAATGGGTAAGAGGAACATCTTTTGTTATTCATAATTAGCCTCTTTCAACCATACCTGAGTTTATGCTAATAACATTGCCAGAGGAACCAATCACGTGATTACATTATTAAAGGGTTGGAGCTTTTAGCTCTTCCTTTGACCTCTAGCAAGAGAGGGACTGGACATAGAGTTAATCATCAAAGGCCCATGATTTAACCAGTCATGGCTGCATGATGGAAACTCCATAAATAAACCTAAATGAAGAGATCTGAAGAGGTTCCAGGTTGCTGCACACACTAAGATCCTGACTAGGTGCTCGTGGGGACGACATGGAAGTTCTTCCCTCCTTCCCACTGTCCTATGTGTTTATCTATTTGACTGTTTCCGAGTTGTATTCTTTATAAAAAAACAGTAGTACTTTCCTAAGTAGGTGCTTCTAGCAAATTATCCAACCCGAGGAGGGGGGTCATGGAAACCCCCAGGTCAGTCAAAAGTATAGGAGGCCCAGATCTGTGATTTGCATCTGAAATGGGGGCCAGTCTTGTTGGACTGGGCCGTTGGCCTGTGGAGTCTGGTAATTCTGGATAGTTAGTTTCATAATTGAATTGTAGGACACCCAGTTGGTATCTGGAGAGTTGGAGAGTTAGTGGGGAAGAAAAACCCACTCATGTGGTGTCAGCACTGTTATGAATAGAGAGTAGAGAGAAATCGTTTGGTTGTATTTCTCATTAATACTCCCCAACCATTTCTCTGAAAATATCTCACATAGGTTATCAACAACGTCCTTTGGACTAAATTCAAAGGAAATCTCTAAGACTTTACTTAAACTAGACCTATTTGGCAGCGCATATATATATATATATATATATATATATATATATATATATATATATATATATAATTTTTTTTTCTTGAAATACTCTGTTCCTTTAACTTCTCTGTCCACGTTTTTTCCTAGTATTTCTCCTACTTGTCTGAACAGTGCCTCTTGGTCTGGTGTGCAGATGTGCAGGGTCCACTTACTCCAGCTCTGCTACATTGGTGTTTCTCTGGATTGTGCCATAGCTGTCACCTCTTGTAATTCAACAGGTCAGAACTCAAACAGGATCCATGTATCACACTGCCTGCCTGACAAGTCTGCTTGCACATACCATGGGGACCTTACATACATGTCTAAAACTAAACAAATCTTTCCATATGCTTCCCACACCTCTGTTATATGAGCTTCTCTCTGGATCCCATATGCACCACCAGAATAACTAATTTAAAAATCTTATCAGTTCTACCTCTGTTATATTTCTAGGATCATTTTCTTTTCTTTTCTTTTTTTTTTTTTTTTTAGTGAGCCATCCTGCTACCTGTTGGCAGCTCAGCAGCAGCTCAGCTTGGGCCGGGCATCGAACCGCTTTTGCTTGGAGCTCACACTCTTGAGCATGCTCTTAACCAACTGAGCCACTCGGCCCTAGGATCATTTTCTATATTTCTAGGAAACAACTCTTTTATAATGCATTTAATGTTATAATGCTGAAACGGCAGCATCACAACTTGTTTCCCTTGCTCCAATATTTCCTCCCACCATTTTGGTATCTCTAAAAAAGTCACAGTGATCTTTATGAAGTACATACCTCATCAACCAGCTTTCAGTTCTTCCCATAGCATCCTGCATGTGGCACTAGGAGAATAGTGGTAGTTGAGAGAATAAGGTTATTGAGAACATATGAATTAATGCAAGCAAAAATTCTAACATAGTAGCTAGCATGCAGTATGTAATCAATAATATTGGCTATGCTGCTGCTAATAAAGACAATGTGTCTATATATTTTTTGTATTCCCCATTAGCCTTTAGTACCAGGAGGACAGGACTTTATACCTGCTGTACATCCTGCGGTACTTAACAAAGAAATTAGTACTCAAGAAGTATTTCTTCAAGATATAAATAGCAAGAACAGTAGATACTTGTATAAGACTTCAGCATTTGCAAAATGCTTTCACATTATTTCTCTTTATGAGAAAGATGCACTTATTACTATGAGTTGTGACTCAAATGTTTAAATCATTTATGCAAAGGCACAGTGCTCTTAAGTAACAGAACCAAGTGTCAAAATCAAGTCTGTTGGATTCTAAACCCAAAGATCTCCCACATACCAGTTGACTCTTCTTAATGTTTGAATCAGTTAAATACAATCCTATTGAATCTTGACTAGGACTCTATGTGCAGTCTGAGGAAAGCATCCAAAATAAATCATAACCTTTGATCCATACTGCTCCAGACATAATCATGAATTAAAGATGAGCAAAACTGTACTTTCATATATATATATATATATATATATATATATATATATATATATATATATATTATAAATAAAATATGACAAGTTGTTGCTTACATAATTTGTCCCTAGACTATTTTGACTATAATCCCTAAAATATATCACATGGACATAATATTTTAAAGGAGCATGATTCTATATTAAAAGAGGAAGAGGAAATTCGTATTCTCTTAACAAATTGTTTTCTAATTTCCTCTTGACTGTATTCTTATTAGCACTTGCAGATCTCTCCAGTTAAAAATGTTCTGTGGGCATCTTCTCCCTGTTTCCACTGCCCAGCTTCCGCAGGAATTGGAGCATCAAGTCTAGCCTTTGAAGTCAACACCAATGTCACAGTCTTATTTCTCGTTAATTAACTGTGTGCTCAGTTTATCTCAACGTGCTCTCTCCTGCCAATTCTGCAAAACCTTGCCCTCTGCACAGAGCCAGAATATACAAAATATTGAAAATCAAGTAAGGATTACCTGGAAAAAAGTCTGGCAAGAGATGTAGTTTTGAATCATGGTCACATACTAGCTCTCATGTTGGCAAAGTCTGTAACTTCTCAGGTTTTCAGGATCTTCTGTAGAAAGAAATAATGCCCCTTCCATAGAATTGTTTTCAAATTTAAGATTAAAACAGTTAATAAGCTTGATATTATTAAATATAGCTCCTAGCATGTAATACATTTTTATTATGTTTGTTTCTTTCCTTCAGTCCTTCCTCCCTCTTTGCCTCCTTCTTTCCTCCCTCCTCTTTGTCTTTGTCTTTGTCTTTGTCTTTGTCTTTCTCTCTACACCCTCCTTCCTTATTTACCTCTTTCCCTTTCTTCCCTTTCTGCTGTGACCTCTTGAGTAAATTATTATCTTTTCTCCCACCTTCACTTTGTGGTTTTGGAGTATCAATTACTTATTGAAACTATGAAGAAGTTAATAGTGAATGTCTGCCTTGAGTAGGTTATCACTTAATTTTCTATCTGGTGTCCTGATTTTTAAAAACAATCTCTGTCATGCTTTTCAAATTTCTTCATTTAACAAATATTTCTTGAGTGCCCACTGTGTTTGAGTGATTGGGGGAGGCACTGAGATTTAGATAAAAAATACAGGGCCTTTCTTTAAGGAATTTGCACATTACTCTCAGAAAGCAAATAATGAATGAGAATTTGAATGCAAAAAAGTGTGATAAAGTGATTTATGAAAACTTAGACTTCATGTTTGAGACATAGAGAATATTCATTACTGAATTGGCTGAAATTAAGGAGGAATGAAAGGTGTCCTCTCATAACCTTCTCTGGCTCCCTCCTTTCCTTCCTTTTCTTCTGGTAACCTGTATTTAAGACTAAAAGAGCATGATAATTATTACTCAGAAATATAGTTTTAATAATATCTGAGTAAGCAATCTTAATTTTAAGTGCTGTGTGTATGTTTAAGTGATTATCTTAGAAATTGATAAGGCATTTAAAAACAAGAAAATGGAAATTCTATTTTTCCTGTTTTATTGGTCAGAACACAGCAGGTATTCTAGGAAGTGTTGACTGGCTGACTTGCACAGTCTTTCATAGAATGTATAGCCTTAGTAAATTAATCTCTCTTTTAGGAAATATGACAAAATTTCTTTCAAATAACCTGAGTTCATTTCCATCAAGTCAATGAGAAATTAAACCTATTCTGAGGGTCAAATTAATAAGTGTGAGCTTATTTTCCATATTTGCAAGTATAATATCAGTAATAAAATAAAATAATTGCAATCTACTTTTGAATGATTTTTTTACAATAAACGTAAATTTGGTTATTTCAACAAAGGAGTAAAAAAGTTAGTCTATTTCAGTTGTAAATACTTAATTAAAAAAAGGTTAGTGACAGCTCCATGCCACCACCCCCTAAAAGAGACCTATCCTGTCTATTCATGTTCACAAGCTTATGTTCCTAGAGTTTAAACTTTCCAAGTGTTGTGTTTTTACTGTGGTTTAAGTACAAGTATATATTGGCTTGGCGGTAGTGGTAATTAAAGCTGTTTTATAGCTTTTAGTAATGTAAACACAATTACCACAGAAAGCGAGGAGAAATATAGACTAAGGGATGATTAGAAAGTTCCAGAAAACAATTAGATTGATTTATGTTTGGACCAAGATAATAGGGTTGACACCTAAATATCTATTATTTTATAATTTTGTTCGTAATTTCAGGTGACAGAAATTGAATGTTTCCTTTTGCATTTTCACCTAAGAGTTAGACAAGTTGCTGTAGTTGAGAAGACATGTTGTGTTTTGGCTTAGAATTCTATACTTCTACAATTCAAAAATCTCATGCTTTTGAAAGTATGGCCTAAGGAAGGAATCATCTCACTGTGTGTCTCCTATACATATATTAATATATAATAAAAGTCACCCTGTAAGTTAAATTTAAAACCAGGGAAAATGACTTGGTATTTTATTTAATTACAACTCTACTGACAATATATTGCAAATCTTAATTTTTATTTACAGATTTTGTTCAGTTTTGTTTTTTTGTGTTTTTTTTTGTTTTTGGTTTTTGGTAGTCATTTGAACTTGGCCTCTTGGCTGCTAATTGAGCCGTTAACACAAGCCCTTCTGTTCCTTCATACTCTCCATTTACTTAAACAGCAAAACTTTAGACATACTAGTAAGTTACATAAAATTATTTTTAAGCCTTCTACAATAGATAAATCTCTGTGATTATTGTTTTCAATCAGAAGACTTTTTTTCTACATCCTTGAAGAGAGGAATTTGCCTTCTCATTGTCATTTTATAAAATTAATTCAAATTGTGGAAATGACTTTGTACCATTCTGTGGTTCTCTGGTAACCAGTAACTTGTCTCTTACAACATGTTATATCCCTGAAGCGCCTAGTGTTTCTCGTGAACACACACCCAAAAGGCTCTGTATAACTTACAGATCAAAACTGTTGTGACCACAAGAAAACACACCGAAACAAACCAACCAACCAAAAACCCTAAGGACTTTCAAACAATAAAAAAGGCTTTTGGGATGTGTGTGTGTGTGTGTGTGTGTGTGTGTGTGTGTGTGTGTGTATACATGATTCCAATATATATTTTGTTTTACAGAAAATGAATTAGGCAAAAAGAAAAAAAAAGTCACTATAATATAACTTAATTTTAATAAAGAAGTCTTTGCTTGTATAAACTGGAATTAAAACTAAAATTTCAATCTTATCTGCCAACTGGCCTCACCTTTGCTGGGATTTTCTGATGGAAATTGAAATGCTCTGACATCCACAGCACAGCCAATGAGAACTTTTTGGTTACTTCTACATTTCCAATCTGCTGTGGATACAGCAGGATGACCAAATTATGATAGACTTTTCTCTTCCAAATCAATCAACTTTTAATACAGAAATTTCCTCCAGTGTCACAAATTCTGAAATAGAAAGGATTAAATTTTGGATGTTGCAAACTCTAATCAGCAAGTGGAATTTGATGCTTGAACATCTGAATCAGATGATTAAAATGTTTCGTAGATAGACTGAATCTTGAAAATACTAAGCTTAGAGAAAGCCTCTTCAGGAAATTTGTATAGATAGATATCAATTGATTTGGCATTTCTGTGGCAGTACAAAAATATTCCTGTTATATTACACTATAATTTGCTATAACCTGATACTATGGATGAATTTTTCCTTCCTCCCAAAAAAACCGTTGTAGTCTTAAACTCCATTACTTTACATTGTGACCTTATTTGGAGACATGGTTTTTATGGAAGTAATTAAAATGAGGTCAGTAGGATAGGTTCTAATTCAATATGACTGGTGATGAAAAGGTAAATTTGAACCCAAGACATACAGGCACAGAAGGAAGAAAACGTAAAAACAAATGGGGAAAACAATCATCTACAAACTAAAGGGAGAGATATAGTCCTCAGAAGGAACCAAACATATGGATACTTTGATTTTAGACTTTAAGCCTCCAGAACCGTGAGGCAATACATTTCTGTTGTTTAAGCCACCAAGTTAGTGGTATTTTGTTGTTGCAGCTATAAAAAGCAAATGCACATATTCAATTTTCTGAAATTTGCAAATTATGCATATACATACATAGAATATATGCATATATTATGTATATTATATAACTTAGTAGGAAATATATTTAATTGTAAATATATTGAATATTGTATATATTTGTATATGTTACAACTAATCATTTATACAATTTAGAATTTCATTTTTTCCTTAAAATATGTTTTGTGACAGCAAATTACAGTATTTATTTTCAGACTGATCTTTTTGAAAGAAAAATGGTAGAAGTATTTGAGAGTTAACATTTCAGTTTTCCTGCTTAGTAATATTTACCAGCTCTTTTTAATCTTTTAAAATATAAAAATCACTTTCCTTGACTTCTGTTTAGGAGCTAACCAATTCTCACAGTTCTTCTGATTAAATTCATCCTGTAGATAATATAGTTATTTTAATATATGGTAGAAATAAAGTCATTCCTAGTGCGGGTCTATTTCAAGTTCAGGCAAGGGAATCACTACATTTTCAAAGAGTTGCTGGAAATCTGTATAATGCCTGCATTCACAAGGATCTCCTTATCTCCCAGAAATATTTGGGCCATTAACCAGCAGTCTAAACCTGGCTACTTCAGCTAACCCCACTCAGTCTGTTTCTTCTGTTATAAATATAAATGTTGAACTGGATGAATTGCTCCTCTCTTTTGAACTATGATAGCACTTATCACTACCTATAATATCACACAAAATATTTTTATTCTGGTACATTATTAATATATAATCTCCTATAGTATGTTTCTTTTTTGTAACCTTGTTTAAACATTTGTATGTTTTTAATTTTAAAATGTTTTAAAGTACGTGAGAAGGCAAACATATTTCAAATTTTTTTGTCATTCTCTAGCAACACTGGTACCACTGGTGTGTACATATTTTATTTTTCTATATATTCCTTTCTACATTGTCTAATTCATTTTTCTGATATGAATATGGTGAATTAATTGAGATAGGGAAAATTAAATTATACCTGGATTTTCCCCAGAGAGGCTGTCTTATAAATAGTTCCTGTCTTATTAACTATTAAAAAACACCCCTGAAATTCTAAAATAACAAATTTAGGGTGATATTTAAATGAAATTATAATGTAAAATAGGAGGAATATGTTTGCTTCCTACCACAGATGATATAAAACTAATTTCATATTTTTACCCACAAATGTCCATTTATAAAAGTTTATTAGACACAAGGTAATTAATAAAATTGTGATAATGGATATGTTAAAATAAAATGAAGACAAAAATTGAATTCATAGGACTCATTTATTGCTAGGATACTAAAGCAGCTTTAAGAGGTTGTAGAAAAGGAGTTCAAAGTTAAGTAAGGAGGTTTCTTTAGTTCAACACAAAATATTGGTAGAAGTAAATGGAATTTCAAAATTATTTTTATCATGCAAGTTTTTTTTAATGCCATATTATTTCACCTAGGACTATTTAAAGCAATTTAAAAAAAATCTCCCTGCATTTTCTATTTCTAAGAAAAGCTGAAACCTTAGGATTAATAAACAACAGCAAAAAAAAAAAAAGGACTTTGACATATTAAAGACTTTTAAAAAAAATGTATGTTTCTATTTTGGCCTTAGCAGTGCAAATAGTACATTTTATTATTAATCAAGGTTGTTTTAAAATGAAATGATAAGAAGTGTTTTGGTTACATGCTTCGCTGAATTTCTAATACTGTTGTCAATAAATATTGGGTTACCGGAAAAGTCATGACGTGTTTTTTCTGTTTTTTTGTTGCAAAAATGCGTCCTGACTTTTCTGACAATGCAATATATCATCAGCAGATATAATATATTTTAAATTACCTACATTTTTTATCTGTCAGTTAGTTATCTACTCAATTATAATAAATTTTTATGTTAAGATAAATACTAAAATATTTAAAGAATTTTTTTAACCACCAAGTAGTACTTTTAAGACTGGAAATGATTGTTTTAAATGAAGTTTAAATTAAAGAAACAGATAGGTGAAAAGTATCAAGATAGAAAAAAATTTACTATGATGCAAGAAATTATAAGAAAGTTGGAGTGGCTATATTAATGTCAGACACATGTAATTTCAGAATAAAGATTTTACTAGGATTAAATAATGTAATTTCCTATGTTTAAGGGATAACTTCATTAAGAAGACCTAAAAGTACTAAACATTTACCCACTTTCAACAGTTACAAAATACCAAAATCAAAATCTGATATAACTGTAAAGAGAAATATACGAACACACACTTAAACTGGAGATTTCAATATCACTCACTAATTTGTGGAACGAGTAGGCAGAAAGAAATCTAGAAGACTTAAGCAACATTATATACCAATTGACCCAATTGACACCTCGTGAACAATAGGACACTACACATTCTTTTCAAGTACACATAGGATATTTATCATACCAAGTATAGACTGTATCGCATAGGCCATATCTGTGTGATAAAACAAACCTCAATTAATATAGAATGATTTAAGTCACACAGAGTATTTTATCTAACCACATTTAAATTAAAGTAGAAATAAATATGGGAAGATAACTCAAAAGTCAATAGATAAAAAGGGAAAATACAGCGTGACCAAGCGGGGCCTGTCTCAGGAATGCAGTTGATGTAATATTGAAAAAGTAATTGATATAATGTACTATATTAAGAGACTAAGAAAAGAAAACAGCATGTGATCATTTCAGTGAACACAGAAATAGCATTTGACAAAATCCAACAAGTATTTTTGATTTAAATTCTTAGCATAGTAAAGAATAGAAGAAAACTTCCTCAACCTGATAGACTGCAACTATGAAAAAATGCTAGCTAACATCATACTTAACGATAAAGATTAAAGGTACAAGATAACGAAATCTTGTCGACCTCTTTTTAACATTAAACTAACATTTTAGACAATGAAATAAAGTAGGGGGGAGAGAGAGAGAGAGAGAGAGAGAGAGAGAGAGAGAGAGAGAGAGAGAGAGAGAG
>NW_017731914.1:218300-240892 GCF_001890085.2 Hipposideros armiger | reverse complement strand
CACAGAATGAATATGTATCTATATATTTATTTTTTATTAGTTTCAGGCATATAGAACAACATAGTGATCATTTACGCCCCTCACAAAGTGATAACCTCAATAAGTCTACTACGCATCTGACACTGTACATAGTTATTAGGACATTATTGACTATATTCCCCATGCTGCACTACACATACCTGTGATTACTTTTTTAAATTATAGTTGACATTCAATATTATTTTATGTAGTTTCATGTGTAAGTGTAGTGGTTAGGCATTTATATAATTTATGAAGTGATTCCCTCCAAGAAGTCTAGTACCCATCTGACACTATGCTTTGTTAGCACACAGCATGATTGTCTTTATAGAAAACCTAAACAAATCTACAAAAATGTATACCAAAGCAATTAAAATATTAAGCAAAAATCAATTCTATTTCTATATGTTAGTGACAAACAGAAATGGGAAAAATCATTTTTTATAAGAGCACTAAAAATATGAAACACTTAGAGATAAATCTGACAAAAATGTGTAAGACTTATACACTGGAAACTACAAAGCATTGCTAACATATTAATTAAAATGTAAATAAATAGATTAGTTCAAGATTCAGGAAAAGGTGTTAAAATATAAATCCCCTCCAATTGATCTAAGAATTTACCCAATTCTAACAAAAATTCCAGAAGTATTTATTTTCTTTTAAGATTTTATTGGGGAATTGGGGGAGGGGAACAGCATTGGAGAATCAGGGAAGGGGAACAGACAAGTTGCTGTCCTTTTGTTCTTCAGTCTAGTTGTGGAGGACGTCACTTCACTGGCCCATGTCGGTATCATTGCGCTTTTCCCAGCTGAGGCAGATTGGTCGCTGGCCTCTGGACGGCTGCTCATGGCTCTTGGCAGCTCATGCCGGCTGCCAGGCACTCACAGAATAGCTTATGGCAGCCCACTGTCACCAACGACTCACTGCAGCCCAGCACCAGGTCGAGCTGTTGTTCACCATATTTAGCTGTAGAGGGCAGTGTCACTGGTCCTGATGTGGGATCCAAACCGGGACCCTGCTGCTCAGAGCTGGTGTCCCAAGCCAGCTCTTAACCAATGCATCACTCGTCTGGCCCCCAGTTTTAACAAACTGACAAGCTGATTTTAAAATTAATATGGAAATGCACAGGAATTGAAATAGATAAAACATTTTGAAAAATAAGAAAAACTTTGGAAGGCTAACACTACCTGATTTACGTATTTTAAAAAAACTACAGTAAAACTACAGTAATCAAAACAGTGTGGTATTGGCTTCAACACACACACACACACACACACACACACACACACACACACACACACAGTGATCAATGGAAGAGAACAGAGTATCCAAAAAATATGTTTATGGTCAATTGATTTTTTACAATGATTCAAGGGTAATTCAATGAAGTCTTTTCAACAAATGGTGGAAAACTGTTCGAGAACCACATTAAAACAAAACAAAACAAAACAAAACAAAAAAACAAATGATCCATACCTCACTGTGTATTAAAAAAAGAAAAAAAAAGGAAAGCTTAAAACGAAACAACACTTTTAGAATAAAACATAGAGGAATCCATTTTTCCCTATATGTGTAC
The DNA here is from genome assembly GCF_001890085.2 of Hipposideros armiger. Lineage (NCBI taxonomy): Eukaryota > Metazoa > Chordata > Mammalia > Chiroptera > Hipposideridae > Hipposideros > Hipposideros armiger. The sequence continues at coordinate 239,295 of NW_017731914.1, read as the reverse complement.
AAGACATATTTAGAAAAAATACTCAAAACTCAATCCATTTAAAAAATATTCGAACCAACACAACTTTTTAATTTTAGGTGTTATAATGGTCTGTTCATAGTTCGCCCATCACTGATTAAAATGTGTGGAAAGCCCTGGCATAGTGGAATCCTTGAAAAATTGTGATGGCAGAGTTTCTATCCTGGGTTTATAGACTTGACTTTTTTTTTTTTTTTTTTTTTTTTTTTTTTGCTGAGCCATCCCACCACCTGTTGGCAGCTCAGTAGCTGCTCAGCTCAGGCCGGAACTTGAACTGCTGTTGCTCAGAGCTCAAACTCTTGAGTGAGCTCTTAACCAACTGAGCCACTCAGCTGGCCCGACTTGACTTTTTAAGTAATGGGGAATGGGGAAATTTACTGAAATTCATTCAGGATGCAAACTAGGTACATCAATTTGGAGCAATTTGACTTATATTCTTTTTAATTCTTATTATATGAAAAATGGAGTAAAATGTATATGTTAGTTTAGAGTGAAAACTCTACTTCCTAAATAAATATAATTGCATGTAATACATATGTATACTCTGAAATCCTTCTAAACCGAATCTATACACTTTGAGTTTGCTGTGTTAAGAAATGTTGGAAATTTAAATTTCCTAGTCAAATAGTTAAAGTAGATGAAAGATCCATTTTTTCCAAGTTGGATAAATTGACTCAAAAATCTGTGAATAAGACATTTTTTTAATTTCCATTACTTAACACAATATTTGCTAAATAGTAGATAAATGGTAGATATTTATGAATCATTGGATGAGTTAATGGGTTATCACCGTATTATCAAACACCTTCCACATTTTAATACTTCCAAAGGCAACTTTGTTTTGTATGTAAAAAACTGTTTATATACTGTATTTTTGCTGTTATTATGGTTTTTAGCATTTTCTATCTTCTCATCGAACACATATGTACATTATATTAGAGACTAAGTTTTGCATTTACATTATATCTATAATACTTAAGAATAACTTTTAGTGATAAAATTCACTTCTGTACATGCAAATTGGGTAATTGTGTATCTAATTGGACACTTAGTTTGTACTTGAGTAATTATTGTCGGCAACTGCCTGTTTGCACATTAAATGAAGACCAGGCGAAATGTTAATCAGGTTAATGATTCTAAATAGTTTTTGTTATCGAAGAAACATGTTTTTCTACTCTTGCTGCAGTTTTGAAATTGCTATTGAAAATGTTTTTCACATGGCCTTCCAACATTGAAGACCCAGATTACAAGCTAAAATTCAAGCAGTTGATTAGGTCAATACATCTAATTAAGGGAATCATTTTATAAAGTTTCCTCATTAATACTTATAAAGATATCATGTCTTCTGGCAAGTTCAGAAGAGATAGTAATATGGGACAAATACTAGTTTTCCTAGTTGTAATTTAGGGACTCCATGTATGTATGGCCACATTCTATTCACTCAGCCAGAAAACTTTAACACATATAACTCATTTCCTTAGAAGTGTGTGTATCAGTGAGTGGGTGTTTTTTTTTGTTTGTTTGTTTTTAATATCTCAATATAAATAAAATATGGCCTTTATTTTCCTTAAGTATAAAGAAAACTGAACAATTTTATGTTAACTGTAACTGAAACAATACCAAATATTTGCATTGGAAGCAAACAAAAATAATTTGAAGGCCTAGGTTTTTCATCATTTCTGCTAGGGTAGCAGAAAACCTTTTATGCAGGCTTGCTTAGTCAACAACTTGTAATCAAATCTCTCCTAGAGCAATGCTGGATGATTTTCTGTCTTTTTTTTTTTTTCAGGGTATCAAAACTGCCTCAGGTAGTTGGTTCATTAAATAGCAATAGATATCAACAAAAAGCAGCCTCACGTTATTAGTACTAATGATGTCTCAGGCTTACATCTAAAAAAATGACATATGGACATCAGAATAATTTAGGTTGATTTCAATAGGAGGTACTTACTGCAGGATAGTTTGTAACCTAGCAATTGCTAGCTAAACAGAAAAACACAATAGGAAAGATTTTGACAAAAAACTTTTGCATTATAGTGTAACAGTGCATTTTTGCTGGTCAACTTAATTTGATGATGATAAATCAAAGTTCAATCAAAATAGGTTGCATACACTTGTATTAATCAAATTGACCTAAATCATTTATTTTACTTAGACCACTTGGCAAAATTACTAAAATTTAGCTAAATTTTATGATCTTTTAAAGAAAGAATAAATGTCCTTTTTTCTAATTGTTTTCAAATGTTAATATAATACAGTGATGTCTAAAAATGAGGCCAAGGAAATTACCTCAATATAATAAAGGCCATATACAACAAACCTCAGCTAATGTCATACTTAATGGTGAAAAAAAAAGAAAGCTTTTTTTCTACAATCAGGAAGACAAGGATGTCCCCCTCAGCACTGTTATTCAACATAGAACTGGAATTCCTAGCCAGAGCAATCAGGCAAGAAAATAAAATAAAAGGCATCCAAATTGGGAATGAAGAAGTTAAATTTTCACTTTTTGCAGATGACTTGATTCTTTATACAGAAAACTTAAAGACTCCACCAAAAAACTGTTAGAAACGATAAATACAGTAAAGTTGCAGGATACAAAATCAATGTATACAACTCCATAGCATTTCTATATACTAACAATGAAATTTCAGAAAAAGAAATAAGAAAACAAAGTTATTTTGCAACTTTAACAAAAACAATACAAAACAAAAAAAACTACCTAGGGATAAACTTAACAAAGGGTGTGAAAGACCCATGCACTAAAAAATATAGGATTATTCAAAGAAATTAAAGAAGACACAAAGAAATGAAAGATATTCTGTGTTCATGGATTGGAAGAATCAAGATAGTTAAAATGAACATATTAACCAATGCACTATACAGATTTAATACAATCATCATCAAAATCACAATGGAATTTTTCCAGAGATAGAAGAAAAAAAAATCACCAGATTTGCATGCAATTACAGAAGACCCCAAATAGCCAAAGCAATCCTAAGAAAAAAGAACAAGGCTGGAGGTATCACACTTCCTGACTTCAGCTTGTACTACAGGACAACAACAATAATCAAAACAGTATGGTGCTGGCAGAAAAACAGACACACAGACCAATGGAATAGAATCGAGAACCCAGGAATAAACCCACATATATAGGCAGATAATTTTTGATAAAGGAGCCAAAAATATACAATGGAGAAAAGACAGCCTCTTCAATAAATGGTGCTGGGAAAATTGTAAAGCCACTTGCAAAAGAATGGAAGTAGACTGCTATCTTTTACCATATACAAAAATTAACTCAAAGTGGATCAAAGAACTAAGCATAACACCTAAAACAATAAACTGCCTAGAAGAAAGCATAGGTACAAAACTTATGGAACTTGGATTCAGAGAGGATTTTATGAATTGGACCTCAAAGTCAAGGGAAGTAAAATAAAAAATTTAAAAAAAAATGAATGGGACTATATCAAACTAAAAAGCTTCTGCACAGCAAAAGAAACTATCAACCAAACAAAGAGGCAACCAACTGAATGGGAGAAGATATTTGCAAACAACACCTCTAATAAGAGGTTAATATTTAAAATATATGTATAAGGAACTCATACACCTCAACAACAACAAAAAAACAAACAATCCAATTAAAAAGTGGGCAGAAGACCTGAATAGACACTTCTTCCAAGAAGACATACAAACAGCCAACAGATATATGAAAAAAATGCTCACTTCACTAGATATTAAGGAAATGCAAATCAAAACCACAATGAGATACCACATCACGAACCTGTTAGAATGTCTTTCATCTACAAGAAAAGTGATAACAAGTGTTGGAGAGGCTGTGGAGAAAGAGAAACACTCATACACTGTGGGTGAGAATGTAAATTGGTCCAGCCACTATGGAAAACAGAGTGGAGGTGTCTCAAAAAATTAAGAATAGAATTACCATATGACCCAGCAATCCCTCTCCTGGGTATCTACCACAAAAACCTGAAAACATTTATCTGTAAAGACACATGCACCCTTATGTTCATTGCAGCATTATTCATGGTGGCTAAGACATGGAAACAACCAAAGTGTCCTTTGATAGATGATTAGATAAAGAAGGTGTGGTATATATACACAATGGACTATTACTCCACCATAAGAAAAGATGAAATACTGTCATTTGTGACAACATGGATGGATCTTGAGATTATCATGCTAAGCAAAATAAGTCAGACAGAAAAATTGAGAACCATATGACTTCACTCATACATGGGATATAAAACTGAAAACAATAAATGAACAAGACAAACAAAGAAACAAAATCTCAGAGAGACAACAGTTTAGTGGTAACCATAGGTAAGGGGTGGGGTTAGAAGAGGGGAAAGAGGGTCAAATACATGATGATGGAAAGAGAACTGATTCTGGGTGGTGAACACACAATGTAATAGATAGATGATGTATTACAGAACTGTACACTTGAAACCTATATAATTTTACTAATCAATGTCACACAGATAAGTGTAATAAAAATAAATAAAGTGTATAAATGGGGGGGAAAGTCTGTAATATTGTGTTATCTATATAAGTATCCAAACATTTAATATTTTAATTTTCTTCAGTTCTATGTACTGATTTAGTTTCCCCTTGAATGTTGATGTTAATCTAAAAAAATAATGCATAAAGATGTCATTAGAGGGTGTGGCTCTCCCAATCATAAATGTGGTTTGTATATGGAGAGTGAAAAAAATATGAAGGGAAATCCCAGAAAGAGAAGATCCATTGTAATGCAGTGAATTATATTTTCAAAAATTAATAAAAATAAAACTATCAAATTAACCACATTGACAGAAATGTAATCTAGCTCAAAATGGAAAAAAAGAAAACAATTCTTTGTGGGATTACTTCTATGCTGTGAAGATGCAAAGCAAAGTAAGCAGAGAGGATGCAGAATAAATAAATACAATACTACAAACAAAACCTTTGGTCTTTTTGAGAATAAGTTGTCCTCTGAAATCCCAACTGATTTTACCATTCCTAACTGATTTTGATATAATCACTTTCAATTGACATCTCAACCCACTTCAATCTGACTTCCATTCTCCGCTAACACTGAAAAAAAAGAAGAAAAAAGGCTATGAGAAGCTACCAATTACTTCCTAATTTCCAAATCAATGACCTTTTACTTCATATCCCTGTAGCATCTGACACTTTCCCTCTATTAAACCCTCTCTGATTTTACCACTACCTCCTTCTTCATGCTAATCAGACCTCTCTATTCTCTCCTTGTTAAGTCATCTTTTTCTCGAACTGAATCTCAAAACATGATGGAACCAAGTTTATAGTTTCTGCCTTTTTATTTTGTCTTCATGATCTTGCTCTTCTGTGAGGAGTTTGTCCATTCATATGACTTCCATGATCTATAATTTCTGGCAAGATCTGAATCTTGAGTAGTTCACTAATTTTCCAGACTAGTCCATGTGTTTGGAGGCAGTATAAGCATCTCAAAGTGTATTTGCTCAAGTGAATTCTCTATTTTCTGTTTCTATCGGCAGTGTAAATTAAAACCAGAGTAAGCAAAAAACAGTAAAACCCCACAAGGACAAACTGTCCTGTCTGCATTATTTTTTGAATGGGGTCGATATGCTCTAAATGTCTAACCTAAAAATCTTGAATATCTTTGTTCTTCTCACTCACTGTCAGCCAGTTGTGTACCCATATTCTAACTCATACCCAATTTACCAGCTCCCAATTTCTAAACATCTGTATTTTATCAGGTCCTGTCTTTCAACCTCAGACCACTGACATTTATTTCTGAATTTTTCATTACTCACCTCCTTAAAGTTCCCTTTGTGTGCCTCCCATTTCAAGTAGAACTATGTCCTTTACAAATTTGCTTCATCTTACTTTTGAATTCCATATATTGACATTTTCTTCAATTTAACAAATAAAAGCAGTTCTTATAGATATGAACAAAATCTTTACTACTAGCTTGTCATAATTTTATTGGCTTTAGACCAGTTAAATTATAAGCAGGAATTTCTAAATTAACAATAATGAAAACAATTTGTTTGCATATTAACTTATATTTTAGACCATCAACATCAAATTGCTTTCATAAAGCTTAATGGCAAATTGATAATTAGTTTCTTCTAATTTCAGTGTTTCGTTAAAAAAAAGATACCTTAAAAAATGGATGTTAACAGAACTGAAGAAAACTTCATTTTCTATTGTAAGATTTTTGTAGTCAACTATAAACTTGAGCTAGTTAACTACAATAGTTAAGTGGAAATTATTACATTCAGCAACAAATATCAGTTATTTTTATTTAGGAAGTAAATAAGAGAAAGCCGAAATTTGTGTTACTAAGAGGGAGATATGAAATTGCCATAGCTTCATGTCAGAAAGTTAAAATGAAAATGCTGTGCATGAAAGATTTTAGGGTTTTTAATAATCTCTTTCCATTTAAAAATATAATTTTTTAACTTGATAAAAGTATCAAAATCATGATAAAAGGGACTCTCGCTATGAATACAGTTTATATATATATATATATATATATATATATATATATATATATATATATGTATGTATCAGTAACTAAATTTGACTGTTAAAGGAAAAACATACTTAGCATTTTGGCCACCATCTACCATCTCACCCCAACACTGCACTGGCCAATAACAATTGATTTTAAAGCCAAGAAATTAAAATGTTAAGCTGCCATGTCTTAGCCTCAGACTCAGGCAAATATTCCATATTTTAATGTGATGATTTCTGAATTCTGATGTGCAGCACAGTGTAAATGATAGGGCTTAAATCTAATATTAATTTTTGTGTGGGGAAATAGTGGAACAGTTTACAATATTTCAGATTCCTCTAAATACATGAATTGTCTCGAGGAACAGCTTTGTGAGATAAGTCAGATGAATCACTGTAAATTGGTGGTATAGGAAAAAAAACACATACGGACAGATTTCTTTATATTATTGTAATTGAGATCCAAATTAAAACACAAACTAGGGACTGAAGGGCATTTGCTGGTTACCCTCTCTGACTTTCAAATAACTGTTTATCATAGGATTTCTGCCCTCAGGTGAAGCTGCTGTATTCTTGAAATGGAGCTTAGCAAGGAGACTAAATCAAACTCTCTCTTTCTAAATAGCAGTTGTCACTTTGACAGTCCAAGCCTTGGCATAAATGAAGCAAATGGGTCAAGATCTAAGTATTTTTGCCTTTCCTTCTATAAAATTGCCAAATACCCCCAGAGTAAACCTAGTTCCTGAGCAATAGATCATACAAATGGGCATCCTAAATGAGCATTTGTTTAACACAGAATTCTCATTTTCTCCATCTTCACTGTTTTCCTCGTTTCATAGTTTCTTTGTGTTATAGGTCCTGTTTACAAACAGTGTTGTGACATTCATATAGCCTCACATATTTTTAATCTCTTGGAACAATTTCCATATTAGTATCTAGACATTATACTGTAGGGAGACATTACTAGTGTCTGAAACATATTGCATTTTGTTACAGTCATTCAAAATACTGCCTTAAGCATCACTGTCTCCATAAGCAGCTCTGCATATGCCAAATATCTGGAAAGATCTATTAACAGATGCCTGTTTACTCTAAACTCATATTAACATCCCTTATCAGACTGAATTAATTGATTGAGTATAGTAGGGGAATGATTTGCATAGAAGATGTGTGCGCCTGCAGGAACAGTGAGTCTTATCAGCTGGTTACATATAAACTTTTTCACATTAAATTTGAGTGTTCCATGTCATGGGCAGAGTCTAGTGTACTGTATATAAAAATATGTTTATTAGATACATGTCAATTTCACCTGTTTGATGGAAATGCTTTAGTAACGTCTTAATCCAATCCATCTGTGTATCTAGATATATTTCTAAGAGTGTATCCTAATTTTGTGTAATCATCTTGTTAGTTGGGCACAATCTTCATATAAAGTGATCTCTGCAATAGTCCTGGACAGACCAGTAATGTAGTAATAATAATAATTATTATCATTATTGTAACAATTCACATTGTATAATGTTGCTATAAGATTTTTATATTTGCAATGTTTCATTTAATACCGTGAAAACTCTGTGAGATAGGTGATACTTTCTGGTACAAGGAAGAAGGAAGGTTCTCAGTAAATGTTAATTTCTAACATCTCCAACAGATTATTGATTTTTCCGAAGTCATGAGATAGGACGTGGCAAAAGCTAAACAAAAACTATAGTTTTTCTGACTCCTATGTATTCTTTTTGCTGACTCCTGGTATTCTGTTTCCTGAATACCACCAGGTGACTGTGAATGCAATGAGGATGACAAAGGGCACTAGATTTTGTCTCTGTATTATTCAAGAATCTCAATGAAATTTGAATTTCTTGAGTAGGATAAGGAATTCTAGATGAGTGTACATCGTATGTATTGTATTTGTTATGCCTTGGTCTGCTAAACGAGGCAAATTTTAGCCAAAGTGGATGGCTGCATTCTAAATAATATCTTCTAGTTTTAGACAAGACTTTCAGACTTGTTTCTACTTAAGAAAGGTAGATGGGGCCAAGAAGAATTTTACATACCTGAGATAATTTAAACTTCTTTTGTATACCATGCTGAAAGTTTAAGTTTGGTATGTAAACTTTATGATGTGGTGGACACTGTAAAATATCCAACTCTATTCTGTAAGCCTTAGTTCCTTAATTTGTAAAGATAATAAACCCACTTTAAAATATGCAAAAAAAACCACATGCACTGTGTCTACAACATAGGAAATATGTATCAACTGTCAGATATTATTATTTACATAAGAAAACATACTGCAGATAAGTGAGCCCAGTGTAATGGATACATTTAAAATATTGAAAGAACATACATTTAAGAGGGCAAGTGAAATTTCATATAGCACATATTAAATAAATATGGAATGTATCTTCTATTTTACTTTCTCTAGTTTCTAGAGTTAAGTTTCTAAACCATCTCTCATTAGTGATTTCTCAGGATCCCCTAAGGAGTAGAAATGTATGCAAACAATTTAACCTCTTCTTTTCTGTGCCCTTTGCACCTTTTGCTTTCTTATGCCTTTCTTCCTTTAACTTACTCTTTATTTTTCTTTCTGATTTTCCCATTTTTTCTTAGATGCCAAAAGCATTACCTATAGGCATTATTCCAAGTCAGTACGTTAGTTTTGTTGGAATATAACATCATTAGGCTGGGCTAATTGCTTCTAGGGAATTGACTACAAGTCAAATTTACCCAAGGTTTAGGATAATTATTTTTATAAAGGAAATCCTGAGCCCTATTGGTCTGGGGGCAATAACAGTAGTGAAAAAATATGGAAACCTGTATAACCAATGTTTCTTTGACACTCAACAATTATTTCTTCAATAGATAAAGTATTTTTGTTAATTTTTCAACTTATAATATCTCTTCTGATATTTTTTAATTATTCTATAACTGTAATCAATGACATCTATAATATAAACAATTAATACATATCACCATTAAAAAAACCCCATCATATTAAACCTTTATTAGTAGGGACATATAATGTATTTTCTTAACTCCCCATGGAAAACTAAAGTTTCTGAGGGGTGAAAAGGATAAATATTGCATAGTTCTGTATACCTGAAACTAATAATAATAAATAAATAAATAAATAAATAAATAGCCATGTCAAACTTAAAAAAAAAACAGAAAACACGAAAAGCCTGTAAATGTTTTTTGCCACCAAATGAGTCAGTAGAGATGGGGGTGTTAGTTTGAATAATGGGTAAAAAATTATCTGAAAAAGTGCATCTTAACGTTGCATAGTTTTTTAAAGCACTACATATAATTCTATGAATATAGCTTAGGAAATATTGACTTTCTAATAGTAGAATCCATTTGGCTGCAACTCTTCATAAAAAAATAAAACCACTAAAAATAGAGCCTCTGCTATATGATGTTTAGCAGGAAATGTTATAACCGCATAATGTTCCCTGCAATTTCCACAGGAAAAAATTTAAGGGATTTAAAAACAACATTTTTTTTCCTGTGGTTGCATCTAGATTAAGTGCTAATTCAATAAAACTACAGACTTTGTGTGTGTGTGTGTTTATATATACATATATGTGTGTATATATATATATATATATATATATATTAAAAAATCTATTTTTCTTTATTATTGCTGGTGTCTTGAATGTATATTCCACAATGGCTTTTCTGTTTTTTTGGTTCAGTTTATGGAAAACAGGATAATTGAACTTTTCTGATCACCTTCAGCGTTGATAAAAATGAATAGAAAAAACGTTTAGGCTCTACCCCTTTAAAACTATCTCTGACAGCCATGGGAAATGTTGTCAATTTACATGGTTATTCTTGTTTGCAAGCTCATCCACAAAATTTAATAATCTCCTGAGATGATGAATTTATGAAATCCCTTAAGAATTTTCATCACCATCTTTGGAGATTAATTATTGTGTTATTTGCTGTCACTGATGAAATTTTTTAACTCATCCTGCATATATTCTGAAAAGTTCCCTGTATCTTCAAATTACCTTTAGTCAAACATATAGAGGTTGGGGAATTTACCAGTAGAAAGCTAAAATTTATACAATAGTAAATTCTAAAGTCTCATTGTACTGCAGACCCTAGGCCCCATTAAACTATGATACTAATATTTATTGTTTGAGATATATTTTTTATACTTACATTTATGTTCAGGTCATCTCTTTTCCTTCTTTCAAAGTTTGCCAAGAAATACAGTGATACAAATAAATGCGTAACATACAGACCATATAAACACTAAACAAAAATTTAAAACTGATAATGAAGAATCGGAAAATGTTGTAGTTAATTAAAAATTTTAGACTAATGTTTATTACATCAAATGATTGAACTATTAATTAGTCAGATACTGGATTAGAAACAGTCAAGAAACAACAAAAAATCTCATTTGGGGAAGGCTTCACATCAACAAAATGCATGTCAAGCACGATCTTTGTGTTTTCCATAAAACTAACTTTTCTGCTGTAGGCATTGTGACATCAAATTGGGAGAAGGGGGTCTTGGACCCTTGGTAGTTGTATGTATTTGGGCAGGCTGCTTTAGAACTAGTTTTCTCTCCTCTTAAGTGTTGTTATCTGAGTTTTTAAAACCAAACTTTGCAAGACAGGAAGTGATGTAGAAAGAGAGGGAATGAGTTTTTATCATTCAAAAGCATATCTGAAAACATGTGAAACTTTCCGCACCAAGCTATGGCAGGGAGTCATCGTTATGAATGTTATTGGGAGGGCAAGTATTTACCATATTTCACTGTGTATAATGTGCACTTTTTTACCCAAATTGGTGAGGGAAAAATAAGGATGCACTTTATACATGGGTAGTACTAAAAAATTACAATGATTTTTCCCCTGAAAGTCTGGGCCAAAAATGTGGTGCTCATTATACACAGGGGTGCAATATAGCTAGGAGTAGAAGTCATTTCATGGAAAGTCTTGCTTCTCTCCCTTTTTTAAATCAATCAAGCCCTAATCAATTCTTAACCGTAATCTTCAGCCCTATCATTGGCCTCACTCCCTTCAACATCACTACAGTATTTAGTGTGACCATATATTACTACAAAAACATTTCTCAAAAGCTGTTATTTACCTCATGTTGATAACCACTTACTAAGGCTAGCACTACCTTCATTAGCAAATAAACCTCTAAGTTGCTATCTGTTTTTATCTATTATCTCTATCCTTTTTCTTGGCCAAGTAAGGCAATATTTTAACTTCTATATTACTTTATATATAAATGACACTGTCGTGTCAGCCTTTACAGATTCTAAAATTCTGGAACCACTGAGTAAATACTTATTAAATGGAATTTAATTGTGGCATTCTCCAATTGTGTCACCACTATTCCACTAATAAGAAAAATTTCTCAATCCTTATTTTGGAACTATATTCTACAAATTGAGCTTCACCTTATAGATGTTTCAACCTTCAGATCTTAAGCTATAATAGTACTAATATGTAGCAAATGCATTTGTTTCTTTCATATTGCACTGTAAAGTCTAGACCGGTGGTTCTTGGTTTGGGAGATTTTGCCCCTTCAATTGGCAAATGGCAATTGGAGACATGTGTCAATTTCTGGAGACATTTTTGATTGTCATGGCCGGGGGCAGGGGTGGGATAGGCATCTACTGGGTGCCACGCTGCCGTGCATCCTGCAGTGTACAGCACAGCCTCCTACAACAAAGAGTTATCTCTGCTAAGTGTGCCAAGATTGAGAAACACTGTTTTACATGATAGTGCATAATAATTCATTTAATCTTCACAACATCCCTTTGGGGTATATCCTATCACATCAGCAGTAAGGGAACTGAGCCACAGAGAGCTTATGTAAAATTTTCAAATTCATGAAGCTAGAATAGGAACACAGATATTCAGGATCCAGAAACCTCTTGCTTAACCACTATTCTAGAGCTTCTTCAGAGCTTCTACAATTCTTTCTTTCAAGTTTCTTGCTAAGTACCAAATCTTTGACAACATTTTTAATGGAAGGAATATAAGAATGTCTTTACCCTTCTCCCCTACTCTGATCAGTTGGTAAATCTATATAACAGAGCAAAGAAATCATTTATCCAGCCAGCATTCTCTGAGCCACTGTTCTGCTTCAGGGTCATACAGGAGTTGTAGACTAAAAAGAAGAGTAAGAGGCTGAATAACATAAGTAAGGCAAATCAAAGCTCAAGTGTGTTGGCTTGCTAGCATATACAAAGGTAATTCATAAAACAGGATCACAGAGTGCTTGAATCATGGAGGAAAACTTCAAAGAAGAGACTGTATCAGATCTGAGGCTTTCACAGGGCCCTTGATTTATTCTCAATTTTCTTTTTTGTTTCTGTTTCTATTTCACCCTCTTAACTGCTTTCCTTTTTCAATTTTTGATTTGATTACATTCAATACATACTTATTGAGAATGTATTATGTATTTAGCTCTTGGCTAGACACTTTGCTGGAAGTATTTTACAGAGCTTTTGTCTTTAAAAAATAAAAATTTAGTTAGAGACAAGACATGATTATACTAGAAGTTATGTGACAATAAATGAAAAAGAAATTGAGCAATCATGAAGTAGTAGATAATTAAATAATTAAATAATGATATGGATAGTCAAACAAAGCAAAATTCTGAGTCTAAAAATGCAGAGATAATTTTTTTGGGGGGATGCAAAGAGCACACAAGTATTTATAATGGAGATGAGGCTTAAATTGGACTTTTGATTGATTAATGTAAGTGGATGGGGTAGAAGACCAACAAGGATGAAGTCACAAGGTGTGAGAGTAAGCATGACAGTTTGTCACTCACATTTTCTATTTATTTGTAAAGAGCAGTTACAAAATATCTATTTCGATTGATATATTCACTCATCAATAGTTGTATTGGTCATCTTATAGGAAATTTGTTAGCTTTGGATACACTTACACATTCCATATGCAGATTGATTAGCTCATTAAACAGTTAACTTATTTGTGGTTGAGTGATTTTTTTTTTTTTAGGTAAGAAAACCATGACTATATAATTTTACTATGAACAATAATGTAGGACACAGTGGAGCTAGGGATAGGTACAGTTTTTCTTCAGTTTGCCTCTTTAGGAACACTCTCTTTTCATTTTACCAATCTAATAATATCTGGTAAGAATGTGTAGTTTATATACATCAAACATGCTCATGTTATTTGTCAGATAATATCTCTGAAGATGTGTCTAAATGAAAAATGATTATCAAACTTAGGTTTACCTCTGTGAGTATTTATACATTTATACTTGGACTTGAATAATGGTGTTATTTAGGATTCCTCAAATATTTTCATAGCTTATTCAGTAGAAATTTAATATTCTCAATTTTTTTGAAATTCATTATAGTCTAGCAATAAAGAACAAAGGCTATGAAGTTAGACTGAAATGCTCAAATCTCAATGAGTCTTTGTGAGGTCCACAATAGTGTGAATAATAAAATTAAAAAAAAAAAATATATATATATATAGACACACCATACACACACACACACACACACACACACACACACACACACACACACACACCGGGGGTGCCAAAAAATGTACACAAGTGGACACTTTGGTCAGCGTTGCTCAAGCAATAGTTTGCCATAATTAGAAGTGTCTGGACGCTGATGGTAAGTAACCACTTTGAGCACCTCTTGTAACTGCAGATGTCAAACATGACTTGTATTCATCTTTTGTTATTGGTATTTATTGACTATTACAGTTTTAATACAGTTTTTCCTTTCTTAAAATGTGTATACATTTTTTGCACCCTCTGTATGTATAAAAGTGTGTGTGTGTAGGTGTCTGTGTATAGTGTCTAATGCATAGTAAAGACTCAGTGCATATTAAATCATCTTATTTTGTTTTGATAATGGTTATAAGCCAAACCTAAGTTTCTGAAACTTCAAAAGTATAACATTTTATTTATTTATTTATTTATTTATTTATTTATTTATTTAAGATTTTTATTGGGGATTTGGGGGATGGAAATAGTTCTGGGGAATTGGGGAAAGGGGAACAGACAAGTCGCTAGCCCTTTGCTGTTCTTCAGTCTAGTTGTGAAGGACGTCACTTCACTGGCCCAAGTTGGCAAATATCATCGCACTCTGCTCAGGCGAAGCAGATCAGTCACGGGTTTCTGGACGGCCGCTCACTGCGGCTGCTTGGCCGCTCACGCTGGCTGCTGGCTACATAAGGTAGCCCATGGCAACCCACTGCAGCAGAGGCTGCAGTCTATGCCATCGCCAGCGACTCATGGCTGCCCAGTTCCAGGCTGAGCTGTTGTTCAGCATCTTAGCTGTGGAGGGCAGTGTCACTGGCCCTCATATGTGGGATCCAAACCGGGGCCCTCTGGTGTCCCAAGCCAGCTCTTAACCAACGCGCCACTCAGCCAGCCCCCAAAGTATAACATTTTAGACAGTTTTTGTCAATTTATGTTTAGTTAGTGATGAATAAATATGGAGATCACTTGTTTTAAAACCTTAGTATTTCTTATAACTTGATGTATGTTACCATATTAAGTTTTCACCTCTGAACAACAGGTATATAGAAATCTTTACTTTGTGAAATTTTGTGTGCATATGAAACATGACATTCCTGCACATCTAGAGAAAGCCCTCAGAGGAATTTAGCTTGGGAAGTGAATGTTAAAGAAATTTAATTTCACTAAATAATTTGGTTCTACTGTGAAGATCAATACTATAATTATTTTTGATAATACATGTTATGTATATCTAACGACTACTTATTCTTCTAAATAACAGATTAACCAAGATTACCTGTAATGGTTAATGCCCCGCATGTCTGTCTGTCTGCCTATCTATCTATCTATCTATCTATCTATCTATCCATTTATCCTTCCTGATATGTGATATGCAGTGTAGTATTTTCGTAAGCAAATTATTTTATACATTTTTTTCAAGACCTGATTCCTGTGGAGAGAAAAATTGTTGAAAATAATTCAAGCTCTTAGATAATTTTTTTGCAATTTCCAGAGACCATTTTATCTTGTTTTTCTTAATGAGTTAGTCAGTTATTGGTGAAAAAAGACTACTTGACTTTGAAAAAATAGAGCAAAGCCCAACTCCAAGAGTGATTTTTAGTAATTTTCAAATGGTAACCTTTCAAAATTGTAATTTTCTGAAGACCAGTTAATCATTCAAATCATCCCAAAGAGTAAACACAGCTTATAAACTTTGAGCATTTACCATTTAAGGCTTGTAATAAATGCTATGAAGGATACTAATGTTCCAGAAAGGAATTCCTTTTGCTCTAACATTTTTGCAATCTCAGTGAAGGAGCAAAATGGGCATGACTATAACATACAAGAAAGTACAAAACCTTTAAAAGATGCAAAGGAAATCTTAAGGTGTTCTGGGAGAAGATGAACATGGAAGGATGAATGACACAGGAGCAAGCAAAAATGGTGAGGATAGCTTGATCCAAAGGCAGGATGAGAAAGACATCTAGAAATTAGGAAAATAGCAAACGGTCAAGTTTGACTTGAGATCAGAGGGCAGAAGTGTCTACTCTTTGTGGTCTTGTGCTCACGATTCGGGGACATGAAATTGAAGCTCACTGGCAAACTAGCTATTTTAAACACGCAATTTCATTCTCAAACCTTCATTCTTTCCTTTCTTATTTCTAATGAGAGGCTGACTTAAAAATTTCCAAAGTGTTCTAGAAAAAGTATGTGAACCAAAAAAAGAAGGCGGCCAAGCAATGTGGTTGCTTAGGGGAGGCCAGCCCTTAGCAAGGAACATGGCCTGAGTGAGGTGGCACCTTGGAATGGTTAAGAGATTAGTTACAAACAGGATTATTAAACAAATATTTTGAGTCTAATGTGAGCCAGAATTCTCACAGTTGGAGGAAGAAATTAGAAATATGGAAAGCTTGAATAAACCTCAAGGATTTTAAAGCTTATTGTTGATTCAAGTTTGCCATATAGATTGAAATAGAAATAACTATAGATATAAATATGTTTGTGTATGGGTATGCATATATACATATATTTTCCCTCCTGCGAGGGCTTGGGAGTGGAGATATCCCAGTTACAAAGAGCAACACCTAACACCCAGATACCAGTTTCATCTTGGAAAAATTATGTATTCTAGGATTAGGACTGGGAAGTAAAAGAAGAGCCTAGAACATGTTGTGTCAGAAGTTAAGGAAGATCTCAAAGAATGATAAGCCTCACTGGCCAAATAATGGATAATTTGAGCATCAGAATAAATAATGGATGTGATGGATTAATACCTCTTGAATAAAACAAGAATCCCTGAACCCATACTAATGTAAATAAATAAATGAATGAATCCATTGGGAGAAGAGAAAGCTTCTACAGGAAGTTACCACTAATGAATCCAGATGGAATTAGAAAAACCCCACTTGGTAACCACAATAATAATGATTGATTCAGTCAGAATCTATCCGTGGATGCAACAATTAGTGGATTAATATTTGATAAAGAATGGGAGAATGATATAATTCAATGAATATTCCCCCCAAAATGTTTACTAATTGCAAGGAGGTAAAGATTAAATTTACAGGAAAACAATGTGATGTTTAACACCATTAAAAATAAACAAAGTAACCATTTCCAATAGTAGGAAAACATGAAAAGCATACACTTCCTGATAGGATGATATAGGAATATATCATGACATCTGTTGTATTCCTGTCCAAATGCTTAACCTGAATCTAATCATGTGGGAACATTAAAAAAAACCAAACTGAAGGACTTCCTACAAAATAGCTAGTCTTTAAATATCATTAAAAATGCCAAGGTCATGAAACTGAAGGAAAAACTGACGAACTTGGAAGCATGACAACTAAATGCCAAGAGTGGCTGGTTTGGATCATTTTGCTATAAAGAAAATTATTGGACAATTCAAAAAATTATAATTGCTTTGCGAATTAGGTCAAGTAAGGATGTCAATTTCCTGATTTTGATGGTTGAATTGTGATTATATACAAGATCGTCCCCTTTGGTAGAAAATATGTTTTATAGTATGGTAATGGTGCATAGTGTCTGTAACTTAATGTTAACTTTTTCACAGAAAACAATATCTGTACAATAATATATACAAAGACAGTTATAAAGCAAATAGTATAAAATATCCAAAACTGGAGAAACTGGATGAAGGGCATACATGAGATTTTTGCTGGTCTTACAACTTTTCTGTGAACTTGACACTATTTTATTATAAAACAGGTTAAGAAAATAAATAATCATAGCCTCAAGTCACAGAGAAGAGATTTTAGTGAACTATAGAAAAACCAAATTGTGTTTAAAGGAAATGCAGCTATAATTTAAATCTATTCTTAAATTAAGTTGTTGAACTCTTTATTAAAACTGTCCTAGTTTCCCTGATAAGTTTCCATGAAAATTTTGTACCACCATTTAAATTTGTTTTAACCTTCCTAATGCCACGACCCCTTAATAAAGTTTCTCATGTTGTGGTGACCCCCAACCATTCAATTATTTTTGTTGCTACTCTATAACTGTAATTTTGCTACTGTTATGAATCGCAGTGTAAATATCTTTTTGTTTTCTGATGGTCTTAGGTGACCCCTCTGAAAGGGTCATTCGACCCCCAAAGGGGTCACGACCCACAGGTAGAGAACCACTGCTGTAGAGAATAAAATAGACAATAAATCGTTACCATGTTACTTTGAAATTTTGACAAGGATGAGTACTATACTTATAAAATAAAACACTGTTTTTTCCTTCATTTATATTACTTCAGGCAATATGGAAGCACACTTTTATTATTATTTTTTTAACTTTGAATGGCCCAGGTGGTCAGATGTATGATAATGATTCTCAGATAAATGTCACCTATGGTTTGTTCTATTGTCTACAGTGAAATAGTTGCCACAAAGCACTGTTTTTGAATAAGGACAAATATATTGAGGAAGAGTGGTGGGTTCTAATTATTTGTGAATTTAATTTTGGAAAAAAATACACATACTTGTTAATGGTTGTCATCTAACTGTGGGAAAAGGGTAGATATTGGGAAATTAGGAAAATGGTATACACAAATTCTTTTGTAAAATCTTCAAAACCTTTAAAAATATATATTAAACAAAAAGTGTGTCTTCTTTTTTCTAACTTCTGTCAATTCTAAAGTGTGGGCTATTAAAGCTACTATTCAAACTGAATTTCATTTTAAATAGTGTCAACATTTTACATTCAGGGGAGATAAAAGAAGACTCAGATTATTTATATTGTCTATACATTGAAGCACACCAAATAAAAACAGGGTGGGGAGAGTGAAATGTTTGATGTAATTAGTCTATTAGCTAGAGGTAAATTTTAGTCCTTTTGGCTTATTAAGGAATAACACATTATTATACTTAAAAGCAATGATCAAAAGACTGGGGGAATAATCCTTTTTAAAAATGCTACTGATAAATTTAAAGAAGCAAACTATCTTAAAGAAAAAAGATAAGTAGCTAAGTTTTTTAGGACAGTGCTGTAACTATTTAATATCTACTCAAATTAACTCATTGGGTATGGCCATTGTAAGAATGCAACCAATGTATTTGTTCAAACTCTCAAACTTCAGCTTATGTTTAGAATATATTTTAAATATATTCGATTATAGAATGTGGAAAATTACTCATGCTGAGGTTTCCACAAATGTAGTTTTTTAAGTAATTTATTACCAATTTTTTTCCTGAAATCATTTTAGAGAAGAGTGTTGAGGAATTAGAGGATTTTGTGAAAACTATTAAATTTTTATATCGAAGAAATAAGAATTAGCAAGGTTTGAGAGTACATATCAAATTTCAAACCTTCAAAAAAGCACATGTATACCATATTTCAGGTAACTTTTAGACACCAAGGAAAATTGATTTTCTGTCATAAGAATATATGCTTCTGATTTGAAAGAATGCACCACCTTTTAAAGGCTTGCATTTTGTTTTCCAATTTTTATGTTACATTAAAAATACCAGAATTTTACATGAGTCCAAAAGCCAAAGAAAAGATTCCTAACTGGGCTCTCTGGGCCTTTCCTGCTTTGCTCAGTGACCAACTTTGAGTCAAAATTGAAAAGCTGAAAATTGGACTTATTTCTTCTTACAAGTATCACCCCTACTCTTCCCTTTGTTCCTTCACAATTTATCTTAGTGAAGGTATGGTCAAAAACATAATTTATTCTTACAACCACTGTGACATGCGCGCACACACACACACACACACACATACACACACACACACACACACACACACACACACACTTCAATTGGTAATAAAGGAAAGGCCTATGGATAAAATTAGTAAATGTTATAATTTAAAGTAGTATATCTAGGTGTTTATCCTATTTTATTAAGACTGCCTTTATTACGATACTTGTGTCAGATTACTTTATTTTCATTCTTAAAAGCAAAGTGCAAACATTTTATTTAGGAGCTGTAAATTCTAGGCCGTTAAGAACCAGAATGAGTATTGTTTAGCTATTGTAACCTACCAAGGAGCAAGGCAATCAGCCAACAGGACTCAGGATGGAAGGTTTGCGGGGAGAGAGCTGAGAGCAGAGTTCCAGATGAGACTCTTGAGCTGACAGGAGAGAGGGCCTCCATAGGAAGATTTAGGTTGATTGATGAACCATAGACAGGCATCATTTGCTGTATTTTCATCTATATCTTTAATGTTTACAATAAGATTGAAAATATTTTTACCCACATTTCCAAAATGCAGAGACTAAAAAACAAGGTAACATAAATAGTCCAATATTATACAGAGAGAAGATATCCATGCTCAGGTTGAAATTCAAAATCGTTTCATTCTACAGTGCATGCATTTGACGAAGCCATGCTTCAAAAAGCAGACAGGGGACCCCATGTGCATATGGAGAAAGCACACTGTCAAAACTGAGAAGAGATGTTGAATAAAGGCTAGTGAAGCATGGATTATAAACTTCAAAATCTTCCTAAGATATTTTTGGAATCCAACTCTGTTATTTTTCTAGTGCTTTAAAATTACAGGAAAAAAAGAATCCTAAATGCTATATTGCAACGACTATCCTACTTCTATACTAACTGTGCCCTAGGCAATAGGACACTGATGACTCTACCCACAGGCCTGTATCCAAAGAAGTGACTGCGTCAGGAAATAGAGAAGGATGTTTTCCTGCAAAAACGCAAAAACATTTACCTCTGCACGTTCAAAACAATTCCTTCCAGGGAGCTTACCTTTAAGCCTGGCTGTTGTCAGTCAAAGTTATAAGCTGAGGAAAGTAGTTATCAGGTGCCAGTGGCTCCTAGTTCTACTGAATCCTGGAATCTTCAGTCTCTCCTAACATCTTCACTTACTCTCTCATGACATCTCACTCTTCCCTCCAAAGCTGTCATCTTGTCACCAGATGTGCAGTTTTCTGTACTGCAGTCCTCAGTCAATAGCATAAGGGTTCCATTCCTTTTTTCTGATGTTGTCAGAGATAATC
>NW_017731914.1:205163-214775 GCF_001890085.2 Hipposideros armiger | reverse complement strand
TTGCATGACTATCATATTGGAAAGTCAGGGATAAAGATGGTTTTGATTGTGAATTTAGGCTTAAAAGGTGTCCTCACAGTTTATTTGGGGAACCAAGACTGATTACATTGGTTTTGGTTTATCGCAGAGTTCAGTAGGTGTGGCAGTGGTGGTTGTTTTGTTTTCTCATTTTCTGACTTGGAAGGTGATGTACAGACTCACAATGACAGGAGGATCAAATATCAGTTTTGCTTCTACCATCTCCAGACCACTTATATGACTTTTTGATATTCATAATTTTGTAATTTAAAAAGAAAATTACCATCTGTCTCAAAAGTCTGAATGCCTATGTCAAATACAACTTAGCTTTTCAAATGATGTTATATTCTCTGTCCCTAATGCTTCCATGTGGTCCTGATTATTAAAACACTTGAATTGTTCTTCCTCAAATGGTCAGAAAAAAAAGCTATGCTACTATTCATAGTCATACTAAGCTTTATAGAAATTTTAACTTAATACTAGAGTCCTTAAGTAGATTTGTCAAGACAGTCTGTGTTGATACATTATTTATACATACGAGTTCCTGAAAGCTTATTTATCTTTCTACACTATGAACATACGCCACTTGCTGTTCTATAAAGTAACTACTAATCTATTTTCAGGAATCTTCTAATAAAATTTATTGTTGCATCTATCATTTTTTCTGAGTAATAATATTTGAATATTTTTGTTTACTTTGTATGCTTTAAAGAATTGAGGAGAAAAGGCATATCTCACGGACTAGAAGAATTCCAGTGCTCAAGCTACCCTTATGAAAGTTAAAGCCAGTGGCTTTTATAACTGAAAAGAAACACACAGCAGGATTTCATTCTATTAGAACACTTCAGAAAAGAATCACAGTTAGGCAATTTCCCCCTCTGAATTGCAATGTAGGAAACTTTATGATAACGACAATTGGTGCCATAATTTTTATGTTTCCCTTCATCTCTGTTCTTGCCCCTTCAACTTTATCCCTCACTCCTTTCTTCACATATAAACATGTGTAGCCTTAAAGCTTCGGGGAAATAATTTTGTGCTTTATTTTTTAATTTAAATGCTTAATCATTATTTTTTGGCAATAAAGATTTTTTTTCAATGAGTTATTTCGTGATAGTGAGTCATTATTTAGGGATCTTTCCTTGTTTCTTTTTCCTTGGATTTTTTTTTCCTAAATAGCACTCATTTCAAAATCTCTTTGGTTATAACATTGCTATGTAATTTGACTTCTAGGTCAGTAGTAAAAGCATATTCATTCAATATCTTGCTAGCTCATTTTTTTCCTTTGCACTCAATATATTTCTTAAAAGTCAATGGACTTGAAACTAGTGAAGAATTAAGCAACTATTTATTCTTTTTTTATAAAGAAAATTTGGCCATTTGAACTATACAATAAAAAAGATTAACTTTGTTTCACTTTCCTTTAAAAAAGTGAAAACATTTAACTTTTAATTCCAATTCATGTTAGATAATTATTAGCACTAAGAAGGGATACTATTATATATAACTATATATGTACTTTTTTTCCTTAATTTAAATTAAGTACAATATTATCCTTTACTTTTCAATACAGTTTTTAGGAGGAGATTATGAATCAGGAATAAAACAGACTCATAGAGTTTGGCATGTCAACTTTTAAAATATGCCTTTATTTATATTTAACTACATGACATAATAAAAAAAGGTGTTTATCTTTAGGTGGAGTGATATAACAAAATAGTGAATTGTCTTATAGAGGCTAAATCAATATTTGTAAAATTCTTGATTCGTATATGAAATTTTTGAAAGCTAGTTAATCATATATAACAATTAATATAGTAAATCAAAATACAACTTAATATCTATTTCACAAAGGAATGATTGTATATGCATGTCTCTGTGTGCATGTGTGTTTTAAATATATGTCATTGTATAAAGAATGCCAGAGAGAGAGAGAGAGAAAGAGAGACCCATTCTTTAGCTAAGGTCAGAAAAGTTACAATAACTAGTATGTAGATTCCTGGCCCTCACAATTTGAACTAGATTCTTTTAGAATAGTTTATCAATTAATTTTATTCAAGCCTTTGTTTTTTTCATTCATTTCTTTGACAAGAGTTAAGCACTCACTGTTTGCCAGGTACTCTTCTAGGTACAGTGGACAAAACAGGGATAAAACAATAAAAATTCACTTCACTCAAGAAACTTGCATTGTAATGGGTGTTTAGATGATAAAACATGATAAAGAGTCACATATGTAGTATAGTAATTGTGGTGAGAGCTAAGGAGAGAATAAAACAGGGAAAAGACGGGAATTGTGATATTATATAGGGTGGCTTTTGGATGTAGCCATGAAGATATTTGAAGAAAGAATATTTTAGGAAGTGGTAAGACTCAAGAAAGGAATGGGTCTATTGTTTCTGAGAAACAGTGAAGGGGATGGTGTGATTCACATGGAGGAAAAAGAGTGGACTAGTTATTTATTCTAATCTGCTTTGGACAAAGCTTGATGACTGCTGCTCAAATTCCATCTTTGTCATAACATAAGCTGGAAATAAGACATTCCAATCAAAAGACAGAGGATCAAGTCTAATCCTAGGTGGAGGTATGAATGTTTTGATCCACTGAATAGGCCATTTTAAACCATGTTTCAAGTTAAATAATCCATTTCAACTAATACTGTGGAGCATGTTTTATATACATAGTAAATGATCATTAAGTCAAAATTTGAATAGACACTGCCAACCCTCAAAAATTGCCTAGCTAGCAGATGAAGTATCAGATCATTTCAACATGATGTAGCAGAGTGAAAGAGCTAAGTAGCTAGGTAAGAATGTCCCAGTGCCAGGATCATCAGGAATGTGGTACTACATGACCAGTTGAATTCTACAATCTTAAGAAATAGTTGAGAGTTAGCATGGAAAAAAACCCCAACAAACCAAAAACCACAAGAAAGAAAATACTAAGGAGGAGTAGAAAAAGAAGAGCTGTGATGGGATAAAGCAGCATGCCTCCAAGCAGCTGAGAAAATCAGGGCGACTGGTGCACTGAGCTCTAGGAAAAAGCAACGGGAAGTCGGAGAGCTAGTCTAGCCCCAGCCCATGAAGAACCTGTGTGCCTGCAAAGGACTCGGAGGTTTTGACAGTATGATGCCACTGAAATCTTTTTTAAGAAGAGAAATAATATAAGGAGATCTGCATTTTGAAAAGATATGTAAGATTAAGTTCTTGAATTTCAGTAGCTTGCCAAGGTATGTAAAAATGAATTATATACACTATTCCTTAGTAAGGCACAAGTTCTAGAGCACAGAATAAAACAGTACAACTATGAATGTTCAAATGTCATTCCTTTAATGTTATGTTCAATTTTTCATCTTTCTTTCTTTCTTTCTTTCTTTCTTTCTTTCTTTCTTTTTTTCTTTCTTTCTTTCTTTCTTTCTTTCTTTCTTCCTTTCTTCCAACTATTTTATACTCAATTCCAACTATTTTATATGAAGCCTTTAAAAGGGGCCTTTGATGCAGTGGCAAAGAATAATTATATATACAAAATTCAGTCATAGCGTTGGAACATATTTGAATGACTTCTCTGAAATAAAATTCTGCGAAGTTGATTTAAAGACCACTTGAATTAGGGATTCATGGCATTGATTTTCCACTCTGCAAGTGTAGAGGTATAAGGAGTAGTTAGCACAAGTTTTTCTGTGATTAATAAGGCTGTTGGAAAGTTTTTTTAAAAAATTATATTTGCATTGAGATAATTTTAAATTTTATTATTATTCCAGTTTTTTTTCAACTAAATATTCTGTTTTATTTTATTCACATAGACTCTTCCACATAGGTGAAAAAAAAAAGACAAATAACTAAAAGTAAGAGATATCTAGTCATTACTGGCTTAATTTTGAAAGCGGTTTGCCAACATTCTCCATCACTCTCAGTTAGAAATTATAGAAATCATAGCCAAACTCAGAAAAAAGAAATTATCTGCTGAAACTCCAAAAATTAACTGTCACAGAAGAAAAAATACTTTAATGTAAGTGTCTCCATGACTTATCTTTGAATATATATTCTTTCTACCTGACTTTCACACAATTATTTCTATTTCTTTCACCTAACTTTCACCAAATTCTTATTACTGAAATCATTCTTTGGATTCAGATCATCTTTCAAAAGTACACTAATTAACATTTATTATTGGGCATGTATTATACCCTAGTATTTTAAATATGTAATATCCTATTTAATTATAATACCATCCTTATTGGAAAGAAACCACTTTCCACATTTTTCAATGAAAAACTCAAATTCTACAACATCACATAGACAATAAATGGCAAAACTAGAATCTTAACCCTATCTTACTCCCAAATCTATTCGTCTAAACCTTTCTGCCTTCCCTAGAATCTTATTAAAATGCGCTCACGTTTCAGAGACCAGAAGATAGGACCGTGCAGGAAATTGCCATGTCTCCTCTGCCAGGGGGACACCATGTAAACGTGTCAATGGCAGAGGACCAGTACGGGCTGCAGGCTGTGCCATCCAATGGAGGAAGGGAAGCATGGGAGAGTGTGAACTCAGACAGATTGCTCTGACTTCACAGTGGGTTCTGAGGACAGTCTGTGTGTCACTCAGATGCAGTTTTACAGGATGCTGTAGACTAAGCTCTCTCAAACTAACAACATTGCCCCTTGAGACTAGATTATTCTTTGCTGTGGGAGACTGACCTATACACTGTAGAATGTGTAGCAGAATCCCTGGCATCTACCAACTAGAAGCGAGAAGCAACCATTCTGTTGCTTTGCAAACCTGATGGGAGCAGGGTGGGGGAGCTTTCTGGGTGTAATCTGAAGCCGAGGAACCACTTCTCTTATTGGCGGGGCAGGGAGAGACAATGGTAGGTGTCAGGTTTAATAAGCAAGGGAACTTACTTAAGAGGCCTGTCTTAAGCAGCCACACCCATCCACCAAATTTTAAAAATTTATATTGAGGCCTTAACTGGGGTCAGTCACATACCCAGTCCAGATTGTTAATCACATCGCTCTCTGAAGGCTGTGTCCTTGGCAGCTTCTGGGAGTGGGGATGGCAATCACAGCATAGATTCCAAAGACAGGGGAAGGGATGGGGTGTCTCCAATAGCCCAGGTCCAGCTCATGAGTCAGACTGGTAGTTACATCTTCCTGATGACCTTCCCAAACACCCATCCACATTGTGACAATCAGGGGGTGGGAGGGCAGTGGTTGGGGGCAGGGAGGTTGTTACTTTGTGAGGGGTGAAAAGGATAACTATTGCATTGTTCTGTACACCTGAAACTAATAAAAAAATAAATTTTAAAAAATGTCTGCAAACATGGCCAAAGGTCCCCTCGAGATCAAACTCACCCCAGGTTGAGAACCATTGTTATAGATTTTCCTGAGCTTTGCTTTCTATTAATAGAAGTATTTATCTAAGAACATCTTCTTAGCTAAATCAAGGCCTATCTTATTAACAGCAGAGTGTCATATCAATCCTCTCCAAAGAGATAATATAACTCAGATCCAGGGAAAATATTTTTACAACTAGCTTATATGCTCAGCGTTTAATGAAATGAATAGTGGCAAAGTGGGAAGATTATCTAAGAATGACATTGGTAGGTATGAATGGGGTCAATTAAAACTGTGTGAACTGAATATACATTTTCACGTGCCTAATGATTTCTGAAAATAACTTGCTGTGATGCATTAAACGAGCCAATTTAGAGAGTGATTGACCAAAGGAAAGAAATTGCATCATCAGTAAAATTGATGACACATTGTGAGAAATTGAACCCCAATCTTAGAAAAACTGTTTATGTGTAACATCCACAAGAAATATTTATTATAAAGACATATTCACTGCATGCTAGTAAATTAATTGTAAATTAAGAATACAATATATGTGTGATACAGAAATGGATAACTTAAGACTGAAATGCTATTTTAGTGCCTGGTTAACCCAACATTGATTTCAATGAAAAATTGAAGCTGCAAATAGGAAGGAAGCTTGTAGGTAGTGGGTTGCACGTAATGTGGATTTGTGCAAAATCGCCTGCATATTAGCAGTTGGTCATTTCCAAAACACTTTGTAATGTGATAGTGGTGGTGTGTAAACTCAAACAAATATAAATCATCGTCTCCAGATTCCTAAGGGACCTGGCACAATCTCTCCACCAGGATGTATTCTTTTACAGCCTCATTACACTTGCCAGTGATTCATGGGTGTTAGGCTTGACTGAGAAGGGTGGAAGGGGCTAAGGAACTCAGTATGCTCTATTTCAACCATGCAAATGAGCATATTTTCCTGGGACTAAAAGGCAGCATTTCTAAAAGAAATGGATTAATCTCTGTCTGTTCTTCTTATAAACCTTTTGTTCAGGTTTTCAAAGTAATCCAAGTCCATGAAAAAGCATTCTCAGTACAGCGTTGTATTCCATCTGTAAGTTGGACAGAACAATGTTATCAAGAGGTACTCTGATATGGGGCAAGCATAGGGGTAGCAAGGGGCAGGGGCAATGTGTGTGGATGGAAATGAATTAAGGAGTAAATCTACTGGAAATCAGATGCGTAACTGTGTTCTAATGCATAGTCTTTGGCCAAATGATGAGTCAGTTAATGGAATTCTTTCTATTGGGATAGAGCAGGGTCTAAGATGCCTCTGCCATAATATTGATACCAAACCCCTCTTTTCTGAGATCAGAACTACCAATTCTTTCACTGATTCTCTCTATTCCAGGCCAATGTTGGCACACACATTTTTGAGGAGGAAAGGGAAAGACTACTATTCTTTTAAGTTTGCTAATAATTAATAAACAAATTGAAAGAACCATAGTTTATTAAACTTGGAGTCTGTACGTTTGTCCACCATGCCTGGCATATGGCAAGTGCTGCAAAAAAAAAAAAAGGTGATCCAAAATTTGTGAAAACAAAAATTTCCTTTTCAAATGAAACTAAATTTCTATTTTCTAATCATTAATAATATTCTATCATGCATATTGTCAAAGCCTGCTTAGACGATCCTATGGGCAGCTTGCCAGTAGAGCATTTAAATTCAGTTTTGTTATAATGCCATTGTACTCAGGGCTGCCAGTAATCTGATAATTATGTTATATTGTATGTGAAATTAAACTGAAAAAGTAAATAAATACACATACAAAAGGTAAATACAAAACAATTTGTGTTTTTGAAAATATCAAGTAGAATATCTCTTAGTTTCTAGAATACAAGTGATTTCAATACATTAAGCAGATTAAGCATTATAGATTATTACTAGAGGTAACAATGAGAACCATTGTAAGCAGAGCATAGAAAGCTTGTATGTATTTCTAACAAAGCTTAAATTTCAATACTAATGACTCATTTACTATTGTTGCCTAATCAAACAGCAAGTGTAAAATAAAATTTAAAATATATGATCCATATTAAGATAGTATATTTGGCAATGTCAACATTCAAAATATAGCTGTAAACTTAGAAGTAAGCCAAAACGCAAAAGCTGGCTTTCATAAATCAAATTTGCTTTTCCGGTCAGACTTATGTCTGAACCTTGGATTCATGGGTCCAACTGATTGTTGGTACAACTTCTGTGATATACAGACAGTTGAAAAATAATATAATAAAAATTGAATTATCTTTTCTTCTAAATTTGCCTCTCCTTGCATATTAAATTTTTTGTGCAACCATTGAGGGTAAGCTAAAGCTGCCTTAACTTCTCGCCCAAATCCAATTGATCAAATTATTCACTCTTATCACCACTTCTGGCCCTCATTCCATTTTATTGGAACATTGAAAGAGTTTTGATTACTAACTAATCGTCCCAGCTCTGGACTTGTTTCTTTCAATACCATTGTCCACTGCTGTAGAGCTCATCAAGCCCCCGTTTTGTTCCAAAGTCACCGGATAGCTACAGAGAACCACCTGCAGTATAACATCCTGAGCACACTACTTCTCATTCCACACCATGGCTCAGGCTGTCACCTGCTGGTTTGCACCCCACTCCTCTCAGCAACTCTGGATGGGATTGGAAGTAGCATCAGCCTTGGGTATGCTTTTCAAAAGCAATTAAGTCCATATAACTTTTGTTTGGATCTCCAGCAAGTTACAGGAGCTGCCCAATGAGATTAGGCATATGGGTTAGCTCAGATCTCCCTGCAGTAATTATATCTCACCTTCCTAAAGCCAGATGTTTCCCAGTACTGGGATAGCTACATGTTTGCTGAAGCAGGTGGGGTGTCTCCAAATTATGCTCCTTTTAAGATACTAAAATTTGGAATAAAAGAGGAAGCCTCTTTTCTACCTTTGAAGATGGTGCCCAAATTTCACTTATCAAAAACATCTTTTTTGAAGAAATTGCTAGATTTCTGCATATGAATATCAAATAACTGTATCTGCAAATTGCCTGCACTCCTCCATTTGATATATGTGAAATTAAATGAAAAAATTGCCCAACAGAGATAGGCAGGTGCTATATAAACACATCTGTAGGTCATTTAGAAATTACTATCATCACTCTTTTCATTAAAGTGACATGGATATATTTAGAAACTACTTTTCAAAAACCTAATGAAAGACTGTCCTTGATAACTTCTCTATATGTTCACCTATAAATCAATATTAAAACCCTCTTCATAATGAAATGCACCTTCTCAGGGAGGAGAAGAATAAAGTTTCAATTTGTTCTCCCACTTTTATTTTTAAATGTGAACTGGAACTTTATCTTATTTATATGATTGCTGTCATTATGTCTGTTAAGAAGCTTTCTTCACATTCTCAGAGCCTTATGCACTTATGATTTTTCTAATATCATATTTCCACCAACACTGAATTGATTGTATTACAATATAGGAAGAAATATATAGTTAAGGGCATATCAAAATTCATATTCACACTTATATCTATGAAGAGTATAAGGTTTTTTATGTGATGATTCTCAGGGCATCTCTGTTGAGTTCACTGCATACTCTCAGTAAATTATTTAGCTGACATGGTGTCGTGGATAAGGTATGAATTTGTATATGAGAGCTATGACAGCTGTTTTCTGCCTGAGCACTCAAAATCTCATGAAGGCCTGTGTTTCCTCATGAAATTCCTAAGCTACACAGCATTGCACAGAAGGTGGAGACAAACTTATTAAACAAATAATGGGTTTCCATGACCATCTCACATACAATTTCCGAATTTAATCCTACCTGTGTAGGGTTTTATATAAGGTCATTATAGCCTGCATATGTTGAGAAAGATAACTAACATACATATTGTACTGAAATAGATATCTGTTAGAGGTAAATCAATGAGGCCGTTTTTATACTAAAATCTGTGAGGAAGTCTATTGAAACAAAACAGAATGGAAACAGAATACTAACTTCTGATTAGGCACCTGTAGATTCAATTAATAACATTTCATGTTGAATTGCACTAGAATTAAAATCCCCGAACACCAAGATCCTTTGTGTGCCAGCAACTCAGGAGTCTCATTTGAAAACCCAGTTTAGCCTTTACACAAAGCACGTGCATTTCAACACATGTAGTTTTCTAATATTTATTATGTAAATGACTGTGATACTTTGATTCTATAGCTTTATGTGAACAGTGGAAGCATTTGAGAGAGACCTTAT
>NW_017731914.1:201274-204809 GCF_001890085.2 Hipposideros armiger | reverse complement strand
CGCACAATTCCCTCGTTAACCCTTTAACTACTGAAGACGAGTATACAAAAAATTACCTCGAGGGCCGCATGCGGCCCGCGGGCCGCCAGTTTGACACCCCTGACTAAAAGGATGGATTTTAAAGATACATAATCCACAGAAAACATATACTCTTCTTTCTAGAGCATGTTTATTTTTGCCAATTAAGTTTGTCAGTACTTGCAATAAAAAATATATTGTGGGACTATGACAAAAAATATGCTTTTATGTCTCATTTTTAGTTTATCTCTATTTAAAAAATCACACTAGTTATATTTGAAGGTGAAAACACAAGCTGTGTTTTCAAGACGAGTTTTTTCCTCAACAGAATTCTGTCATGGGGAAACACTCTGGATATCCATCAAAGTGAAACCCACAAGGACATGAGAGTTCGTGATTAGTGAAGATTGTTTGTAATCTTCAGATGGCTTCAGCATTTCTGTCACAAAATGGCAAGAATGAGAGCTTCAAGCACATTGTACCCTTGAAATTAACATCACTACATAAATTTTGGCTTTTGTATAAATCTAAAATAATCTATTTTTTACTTTAAAATCATGAATTATTATAGCCTCCAATCTTTGTAATAAAATGCTATAGTGAGTTCAAGTTCAGTTAGGTCAGTGCTGGCTTCAGGTTAGTATTATTGATTGAAACTTGCTAAAGCATCCTGGCAGATACGATGCAATAACTTTGGACGGGAAACTAAGCCAAGGAACATACCCTTGTGGTTCCGATGTGTGTTCTGGACTATATGCTTGTTCCTACTACAAAAACCTAGAAGAATCACAAGAGGATTTAGTGTAGGACTCTGTAACATTGTCAAATGGCAGAGTGTCATGGTCCACATATTACTGAAAAATTTGGTAGCACATTTGCAAGTAGTTCTCTGGTGTATATGTTTAAGGCATAGTTCTGATAATTGAATATTTTATTCTCATTTGTATTCTTAGAAAGTCAAAGCTTTAAAAATGTATATTATTGTGATAGATTTCAGGTTTATAA
Source organism: Hipposideros armiger (assembly GCF_001890085.2). NCBI lineage: Eukaryota > Metazoa > Chordata > Mammalia > Chiroptera > Hipposideridae > Hipposideros > Hipposideros armiger. Next base: position 203,786 of record NW_017731914.1, on the reverse strand, counting down.
AATAATATACTCATATATGTACATATATGTAGCACCTAGGCATTCTTTGTGGGTAAAGAATTTGGAGGGCTTTTTTAAAGTTGTTTTCACTTTTAAAATTTAGATGATTTCCTCTTTTAAACAAGGTTGATGAAATGATGAGCATGAAGGCTGCAATCTGCTATAATGGAAGAAGGCTTTTCTCTTTGCCACCCTGGCTGATACGGTTAATGAATGCATCTATGACCTTGACAATTTCCAACAAACGTACTTGAAGCAAAGAGAACTATACTTCAGGCAAAATATCATAGCAATCAAAACCTTTGGTGGTTAAATTGGCTAAAAATATTGGCTCATTATTCAATTTATTTCATTTCTCTTCATAATAGCCCTGGTTGACAGAGAGATTACTGCATGGACAGAATTCAAGTTTAAAGAAAGTAATTCATTACTGATATTCTGCAGGATATATCATTAAAATGACACCTCTGTGTTTATTTGTTGTTTATTTACTCAAGGCATGGTAAGGTACAGCGATGACATTTGAAAATATGTAAGTGGAAAATTTTAAAAGATGGAACAATTTGTACTCTATGTCAAGCACCCGTGTAGACTCACTAAAATGGATAAACTCTCACATTTGAAGATTTAAATAGCACTATTTGAACTTTTTCCTCTATGAGCAGCTCTCTGGAAGATGAACATTCCTATAATTGAAATCATGATGTGCATTCTGACCCTAATTGGGGAAGTTTTATATTAGGTCCACACCAAGCAATCATGGAAGCAATTATGGGCACTTGTCCTGGGGCTGCCATAGCCCAGGTGCCGCTGACTGATTGTCATCTGGTAATTACCTTGGTACTTCCCAGCTACTCCTTAGCATCAGTGAAACGATGCAACATAGTTCAAGTAAGTGAAGTCTCCTTGGAAGTACAAGTAAATACTTAATTATTTAGTTTGCCGCTTCATATAGGTGCTGCCTGTTCACCTGGAATGTGCAGATGTGTAATGCAAATTGTCTTCTGAAGAGACTTACACGCAAATCAAACAGGAGATGAAATCATTGCAATTAGGCACCCAGTTCCTTTTGAAATATGGAAAATACCTTAAATAATAGTGAGGATAGAGGCATTGCCAACTTTAGGATTTTTTTTTCAAGTCTTTGAAGTCTGACTTTGCAGAACAGATTGTAAATCTCTGGCCCATTACACACCTGCAGAGATTTTGGTGTTTTATTTCTCTTGGGTGAAACTGCAGAAGCCCAAACCATGTTAATCACTGTCAGAACCAGTTGTAGAAAATGCCAAAATGCAGTGAACCAAGTGTTTTATAATAAATATGACAATGCAGTCAGAATGTTGTTTTGTTAGACTTGTTATTTGTGCTAATTTTTCATTTATAATCTTTGAAAGAGAAAGTTCTAAGGCTTTTACCAGAAAAAATTTAACCACACGGGAGATGTCACCATACTGTATAAATAAGACTCTAAGTAGTTGTATAATAATTAATTGAGACAAAAATAAACTAATTTAATAGTTTCATTTATTGTAAATGGCTTAAAAATCCCTGTTTGTAAAAAACTTCAATACCAAATATCACTATAAAATTTTGTTATTGATTTTTCACTCTGAATGGTATGGAATTCTTAGAAGAATTAATATTCTCAGTGCATGATTTCATAGCAATCATTTATTATCTTTCTTTTATTTGTTACTGAATTGTAGTTTTTTACCAAATAGTAAGTATAATAATTGGGGTATGGAAAAGAATAGATTTAATCTTCTACCAGTGCTCCTATTTAAATAGATACTAAGTTCATTAGATTTAAAATTATCATGGGTAGCTTAACTGTGTCATTGGCTTTTCCTTACATAGTATTCTGGCATGTATTTTTTTTTTTATTGGGGAACAGTATGTTTTCCCAGGATGCATCAGTTCCACGTCAAGTAGTGGTTTCAGTCCAGTTATGGAGGGTGCAGCTCAGTGTTCCATGCGGGGATCGAACTGGCAACCTTGGTGTTATTAGCACTGCACTGTAACCAACTGAGCTAACCGGCTGCCCCCTGGCATATATTTTTAACTAATTTTTTTAAAGCTTTTATTGGGGAATTGGGTGAGGGGAACAGCATTGGGGAATCAGGGAAGGGGAACAGACAAGTTGCTGTCGTTTTGGTCTTCAGTCTAGTTGTGGAGGATGTCGCTTCACTGGCCCATGTTGGTATTATCATTGTGCTCTTCCCGGGTGAGGAAGATGCTCGCTGGCCATTGGACAGCTACTCACGGAGGCTCAAAGCAGCTATCAAAAGCTCACAGCAGCTGCAGGCCAGCCCCACTGCAGCCTACGCCGTTGCTGGTGACTCACAGCAGCCCAGCTCCAGGTCGAGCTGTTTTTCACCATCTTAGCTGTAGAGGGCACAGCATCACTGGCCCTCATGTGGTATCCCAACTGGGGCCCTGCTGCTCAGAGCTGGTGTCCCAAGCCAACTCCTAACCAATGCACCACTCGGCTGGCCCTTAACTGATTTCTAAA
>NW_017731914.1:192854-198954 GCF_001890085.2 Hipposideros armiger | reverse complement strand
ATCTATCTATCTATCTATCTATCATCATCTATCATCTCTATATCTATGGACTTAACTTTTTTCTTTCTCCCCAATCTGTGAAGCTGTGAAACGGCAATACTTTAAGGAGGTGGAGAAAAGTGCCTAGATCATCTATTGACTGCATCCCATCAGTATGTGACAAATCTCTCAAATGTTTCTGTGTTAAAGAAAAATTAAGCCTTAAGTAAATCACCACTGGAGCTCTCCAAAATGTTTAAGAAAAATAATTGATTTTGAATGATGCAGAATTTATATCACATTATATACCTCATGCGTTGAAAGAAATGTTTTACTGAAAGAAATTGCAAAAATCAAAAGGATTATAAGAAAAGTTGCATTCTTGTTTAGAAAGAATTTTGAAAAGTACATATATCTGGGAGCAAACTGTATGTATAAAACCCCTATTAGTGATTATAATTGTCAAATTATACTTGTATTGATAAAAATTTATGGATTTTGTTTTTATATTTACTATAGCCAGCCACACTAAATTGTCAAGACCATATAGAGACAATTTTAACTAGGTAGAGGACAAATAAATTGAGTAGGACTTTACCATACAGAGATGCTGGCCCATACACAGGACGTTCAGATATTTTTGAGTCTAATACTAGAAATTTTCTTATAGTGCTAAATACCCATTTCTAGTTCATTAGTTCCACATTGTGACTTTCTAGGTTTTTTATGGTTCTTCAGGTAAAAACACCAATTAGTCATTGATTTATTCAACAAACATTATCATAATACATTAATTACTATGTGCCCAATAAAGATTGCTAACTATTTGCTTTAATACATATTTTCTAATCCCCACACAACACTGTGATTTAGGTATATTGTTCACATTGTCAAATTGAAGAAATTCAAGTTCAGGGAAGATAAGTGTTGTATCAAATTGAAACTACTGGATAGTCATAGCATTGAGATTTGAAGTGAATCTATTTTATTCCAATTAAAGTTCTATCCATTACACAACTTCAGTTTTTCTTCCAACCTCTTGTTCTCTTCTTTCCCAATAAAGACAAATTCACTGTATTCTCAGTTCCCAGGAAGGGAATGGAAGAATGATTTTTAGATTATGTAAACTGAAAATTAAAAGTTAAAAAAAGTAAATAACAACAGATTTTCAATCAGAGGTCAGTTTCACTGATTTATTTTCTAATAAAAAATAAATGTACAACATGCTTTCTCTTTTCTCAATTTATATACAATCTCTTTTCATTTATATAAATTATAAAAGAATTGGTTCCCAATTCCATTCTCCCAATAATTCAGCCTCATTGACTCCCCCACTATCAACACTTCAATACTGTGTTCCCTAAGCAATTGTATGATATTTGTACAACTTATTATATTTTCACTCATGAATAATGTGATAGTGCATTTGTGATTATTCCCTTATTATTTGCTATGTTTCGGTAACCACGTTTAAAGTCATCTAAGTAAATCATAATAACTAATAGTCACTGGGAACCTAGTATGATCTGTTTTTATGCTAAGCATTTCATATATGTGTGTGTGTGTGTGTGTGTGTGTGTGTAATAATTATCGTAGCAATTATGTGAAATAGGGACTCTTATTAACCTATTTTCAGGTACTAAAACTAATGATTATTAAAAAACAGATCTAAGTCCTTGGACTCCAGATCATCTATACTAGATTGTTTTGGGGATTAGGTGTACTCTTAAAAGGCATGCTGTGGTTCATCAGACATGTCTCCTATTATACCCATGCTACCTAACCGTAGTTGAGTTTTAACATAACATTACTCATAACTCTATCTCACTGGGATTTAGTAACTGAAGTAATAGTGTGATATTTTTAATACATATTCTCAGCAGGAACCATGATACAAGGTTTTATACAATTAATAACACAGTTAACTAATTGGTTGATTAATTTAAACTACTTGAACCATCATTTTATTAATCTCATTGGAAATGTAGCAGAGGAGGGCTGGTCGAGTGGCTCAGTTGGTTAAGAGTTTGCTTAAGAGCATGTGCTCTGAGCAACAGGGTCACTGGTTGGATTCCCACTTGGGCCAGTGAGCTTCACCCGAGCTGTGCCCAAGCTGAGTTGCCACTGAGCTGCCAACAGGTGGCAGGATGGCTCAGCTGGTGAGAGCATGTGCTTCTAATGACTAGAGTGCCCCACCCCCAGCTGGGACTGAACTCCGCACCTTGAGCTTAGCTGCTGTCCAGATGGCTCAGTGGATGGAGCGTGCGCTCTTATCAGCAAGGTTGCTGGTTCAACTCCCATAAGGAAAAAGAAAAGAAAAAAAAAAAAAGAAATGTAGCAGAGAAAAAATAAATTATACTAAAACATGTTAGGAATACATATAAAAAAGGTAAATTGTATAAAAAAGGAAAAAATATTGAACATAATAGAAATCATTTAAAGAACTAGGAATTTAATATTCTTGCTTAAAAGGATGAAAAAATAAGCTGAACATAAATTTTACAATCATTTATTTTTTACTATTCATATTAAACTTGTTAGTGTTTCCATAGTTTAATATATGCTATCTTGATATATTTTTAAGGGAAAACATTGTTTGGCTATCTCTATATTTAATAATCAAAATTGCTGCACATGTTTGAACTTTACAAAGAATAGTATTAAACTTATTCATAGGAATATGTAGTTTTTAAAATACAAAATAGAATTTTAAAAGAATATTAGAATCTAAAATATAATGCCACAAAGACAAGATTTTCAATGAATTAGAAAAAATGTTCAGTTTTTGATAACACAGAATTTGAAATTTAATTTCTACTGAACATTTCTTTAAGCAGATACATATTAAATAATTTGTTCTTATTGTTGTCACCAGATGTTTAAATGGAAAAAGCTTCCTACATAACAGAATCTACCCCAGCTTTCATTTAATTTGCTCTTATTTTCTGTTGTTTCCTTCTCCTATAATAAGAACTTATAATAACGAACACGATTTTTGGCTAATGAAGAATGCATTGCGTATTTAGAGATCTACATATATATGTGACCTTCTTTTGTTCATAAATGCTAATATTTATTGCCTCTTTGTTGAGATCTTATTTTGTGTTTGCAACAAACAAAAGTACGATTAGCAAAGCTGTAAAGTTCGCATGGTAGCTGCCTGTGTTCCCAAGATAGCAGCATTAGTGTCTACAGAAGCAGCTAATGCTGTTTATCATTAGTGGCAGAGGCTGGGAAGGACCTTCTGTGGCTTTTATCTTTCACCTTGCCAGCAGAAGTTGATGAGCTTTCTGATTTAAATTCATAGGTGATGCACCAGGATTTATATGCACTTCACATGGACAAGCATACAGGTAAACCTATCCTGCTGATGGAGACTAATTAAAATCATCCTAGCTTTCTAAAACTGGACATCCTTATGGAAACCATTGATTTATCCATACTTAATGCCAGGGTTGCCCAGTGGGAACATGAAATCTAATACACCTTATGGAGGAATTATCCCATTTATGCCTTAAAAAGGGTTTATTGTATTATGAGTAACTTTTTTAGGCATACATAAACTAACAGATGCAAGGCAACTTCTTGTACTGATTGTAAGTGTGTACAAATTTAAATTTTTTAGTAGTTACAGGATTTTTGAAACAAAGCAAGACAATTCCAGTGATAGAGCACTCATGAATCATACTGATATATATAATTTTATTATTATTTTTTCTCCAAAGTGTGGTCCCAGGGAGACACAGTAGGCATCATCAGAAAACCAGATTTTGAGATCTGATTTATTTGGGATTTTGAGTGAAAATTTAAGCAGCTTTTGACGTTATGGAAATGTTCTGTATTTAAGGTAGTATGGACTATTGTGATTGTCCAAAAGGGCAAGATAATATTTAGTATTTTCTAAATTTTTGTGGAATTATTCTGTGTGGCTGATTTTCCATGGAACAATATGAGGAAGGTTCTTCTATCGTTGTTGCTCACACAGTATTGTGTTTCCAATTTTAAATTGAATAAATCTCCATTCTTACCACCCCTCTTAATTTGAGTGGTGTTCTCTTGCCCTCAGAATAAAATGTAAACTCCTTACTATGAAAAATAAGATCGTGTATGGCCTGGCTCTGCCTTTGACTGTGACCTTACAGCACATCAGGATGCTCTTTGCTTCAGCCACTCTGAGGTTGTCTTTCATCAAGCAAGCCAAGGCCTTGGGCACCTCAGCGCCTTTCTAATTTCTTTCCTTCTCGCGGCGGTTTTCTTTCCACTCAGTGTCAGCCTTCTCTCTTCAGAGAGATCTTCCTTCCCCGTCTTTTCTAAAGCCTATTCCTATATCTCAGCCCCTGTATAGCACTTCACACTTTCTAAAATCAGTTTATTTTGTGTGTTTGACAAAAAGCTGTGTGAGGAGAAGCCTAATCTTTGTCGTTCACCATCAGATGCCCCGCGTTTTGGATGGTGCCTGCCACAAAAGGCATTCTGTGCATAACCTTGAATGAATGAATACTCATGATTCTCTCGNGCAGATTAGTCTTTTGATCAAATAACCACTTATATAAACATAAAATACTTTAAATTTACTTGCAGTCAATATTTATTTCTTGCTAACCAACACCTAAGCAAAATGTCTTCTGCTATTATTTCAGTTCCCTAAATATTTATTTTGCACCTACCTGTTCCTAAAGTAATATACAAAAGAGATGTAAAATAAATAGAATACATTTTCCCATAGAATTATATTTAATAATACAACAATGCCAAGGCTTTATAAGTCATTCTTCCTTATTTATGTGCTTCCATGATGTTACGGCTAATTCACAATTGTCTGTTTACTGCTCAGAGCCTTAAATCAGGAATATAAATCAGGAATATAAAATCCTTGGGAAGTGACCATGTTTATTCACCATTATATTATTAACTCCCAGGCCTGGCGCCAATAAAGAATCAACAAATATTTCTTAACTAGGTGGATTACTTAAATGCTTAGTTGTTATAAGAATTAGAGAAAGGTTGATATAATATGGAGTGCTTCCATACTATATATATTTCTAAGGTCAGCATTGTAAAGACATTTTGCTGATCTTCCTAGCTTGAGCCCTGTGACTTGGATTTAAAGGGAGCAGGACTAAAATAAATGCAGTGGTATACCAATTTCTTTCACTATTATCATGTCCTCAAGGTTCCTACAGCACACATATATACCACATAATTACACAAATACAGTTGAGAGTCAGGTATCTGCAGTTAGAAACTACCTGAAATTGATAATATGACCTTTGCAAAAGTGTGAGGGTGTTGGAAAGGTATGCTCACCTTGTAAATTTATCTTGGGAAATGTTCAAGGCTATAAAACTGAAAAAAATAATTGAACTAAAAAAAACCCCACTAATGAATTATGTACAAAAATTAATTTTGGTAAATCTTTATGGCCCCTTAGCAGAGATGTGTTTTGAATAATTTGAACAATTACTAAAACTATTACCCACTGAATTTTGTATCTGACTAAAGCTCTTGAATACTTATAACTTTTCGGTTTCAAGGCTCTGGGTTGTACATCACTAACTATTGTTCAACAGCGATAGAGAGGCATTGTGTCCTTCACAGGCCACTAGCTTCTGATGATCCAATTTCATCTTCAACAATAGTTACAAGGAAGAGCAAAAAATACAGTGTTGAAAGTGGTGTTTTAGCTATTGTGCTTATAAATGATTAGAGAGGAGTGGGCTAAGCATTGTGTGGACCAATATTACTTCCAGACATTTCCCTGCAGTCAATTCTTGATTTTCTATGGTAATAGAATAAGTAGTTACTATCAGATAGAGGAGACCTATAGAAGGGATTCATATATATATATATATATATATATATATATATATATATATATATATATACATATATAACCTGAAAGAAACATTTTAGCCAGTATTGTAAAACTTACATTTATTTTGCCTTCTCCACATATTTTTACATACATATACACAACTATTTTAGAAATATAAATTAACGATAAATGCCTACTTGGCTTTTCCCCCCCCAATCAGAACATACTTTATCCTGACAGGAAAGACAGTACATTTTAAATTATTTTTATAGAAAGCTTAGATATTCAGATGAACAGGGAAGAAAA
>NW_017731914.1:191528-192784 GCF_001890085.2 Hipposideros armiger | reverse complement strand
ATAATAATAATAATAATAAAGATAACAATACCATAAGCAATATCTGAAACTAACAAAAAAGTTCCTGTTGTAAATTTATTTTACCATAATTTCATGAAAATTGTTTAAGTGTTCCTGACCAAAAAAAGTTTCCTTTTTTTTTTAAATTAAAGTTTATTGGGGTGACAATTGTTAGTAAAGTTACATAGGTTTCAGGTGTACAATTCTGTAATACAACATCTATATAACACTCTTTTCTAAATAATATGATAAAACTTGTCACACCAGATAACTTTGGATGCATCTATAATGTGTTTTTAAAGTAATGAAATACTTTAAATGTAACGTTATTTATTTTAAAGTGTAGTTTTAGATTAAGGTAAAAAGAGATGGTTTGTATTTTCTTAAGTAACTGAAGAAAAATAGCTTTGAAAGTCAAGGTCAGACGTTTATTTGCCTTTGGAAATTGATCTGAATTTACCCGGAGATGTGTTTCTAGGCTTGAGAAATTTAGATAGGGAGGCAAACTCTTTGACTTTCATGTTCAATTCTTAAAACATTACATTTTAATGTAATTTTGCTCTTCCTTTAATGATATCAGCTGTATAATTTCATTTCCTTTTTTGCAAGAGAAAGTCATCAGAGCAAAGGGAATAGCTTTTAGTAACAAGAAAACACTCCACAAATCAATGTTATACCCTTCAAAGGAATCTGAATTCACAGGATCAAGAAATTTTGACCCAAAAGATTTTCTTTTTTCATCAACAAAAATATATTTTATTCAATGTGTTATGTTTTTGGTGCTTCATAAAATTAATTTTATACTACTGACAACTGTTATGTTATAAAGACTAAAACGGTGGCTTTTATTCTGTAACTGGAGTTGATACAACATTTAGCTTTCATTCTTTCCTGTGACCCATCTTATTTCTGACATCTTTTGAAAATGCACACTTTATGCAAGACAGCTTTGGCAAAATTCCTATTTTTCAGTATGTTTATAGAAGTCAGCAGCAGCTGAATAAATGAGTATTCCAGAAAAATATGATGTTTAATGATAAGTAAATTGTTGTGTCCCCTTTCAAAGAGTACAGTTGAAACATCTTTCCCATATTTAATAAATCATCTTGGTCATTATAAGTGCATTAATATGGATTATAATATTATATCTATACTATGATATACTCTGATATCATATAGATATATAGATGTGCATTAATATAGGTCTAACATAGATTATAATATAAATGGACTAATATTTAGGCACATTAATATAG
>NW_017731914.1:187641-190653 GCF_001890085.2 Hipposideros armiger | reverse complement strand
CAAAATAAGAAAGTATAGCCATGCATTCATTAAATAAATGAAGAACTAGTATTTGCTAGTAGTCATATTTACTAAATACCCATACCCATGTATTTTATTCAATGTGTGAACATAGAACTTGTGTGTGTGTGTGCATGTATCAAATATATAAAGAGGTAATATAAAGCATGCCAAGACAAATATGGTTGATTGCAACTGATTTCTGAATGACATGTCCTTTAGGTTTGAGAATACAGATAACAGTGCTGTGCACAATCACCAACTTTGTTATGTTTTCTGCTAGTAAGCGTTACATGTAATTGATGAAAACCGTACTTCTTTTTATACTGGTGCTGTTACAATTCTGGCTCTGATCCCTTAGGAGCTGATAATGATGGTGGAAGAATCAAACCAATAAGTCTTAATTATCTACATCAACATCTACTTTTTTAAATATAAAGTGTTTGTTGGCAATTTATTTATGATAATACAATAACATATTTTAGAAAATAGAATTATATATATTCATTACTTTCCATTAAATACCACATAACATTTTGCCAAAAGTCTGCTTGCAATGAAATGTGTTTTTAATAATGCAATATTTTGAGAGTTTGTCCTTTAACTAACTAAGTAAATTTTTTAGTTACTCAATTTCAGGTTGCCACAGGATTGATTTTTCCGTGGCCTTAGCAGGCCTGCAGGATTCAGGATGAATTCTCAGCCTCCAGGTGTGATGGTGCAGTGAACTGAATGTCCTTGGTCTTTCATCAAAAATACCCATATTTGGGAAAGGCTCAGAAAACCATTGCCTGGAGCTCACATAGGCAAGACAAGGAATGCGTGCTGGGAGATTAGAGAAGACAAAGTCTTATTTACTTGCCCCTTCACTCAGCTCTGGAGATGACAGTCTGGGACTCTGTAAGGTGGTTCAGGCAAGAAGGACTTTCATAGATGTTGATTTTGCCGCAGATGCTTCACAAATATTCTGTTCGGGAGGATGGAGATTTGCACAAGAAAGGCATAGAATCCTGTAAATGTTCCACTCTGAGCCAGGCATAGAAATGCCACTCTTCCTGGATTCTTCGCTTGGAGTGGTTAGGAATGCAGCTGGGTTCAAATCCTGACCTTGGTACTTAATATCTTTGTGACTTTGGGGAAGTTACTTAAACATTCCTAGACTCAGTGTCCTCCTATGTATAGTGGGGATAATAACTGCTTACTTCCTGCATTGTTTGTCATGATTAAATGAATCTATTCCTTTAAAATTCTTAGAACAAGTTTAACAAGCTCTTCAGAGATCATTCAATAAATTGAATTTATCATCATCATCACAATGAGGGTGGTAGAAAACAGCAACAAAACAAAAGAAAAAAAAAAACACTTAAAATGGGAGCCTCCAAAGCAGACGACTTGCATTTGCTATGATGAAAGTATAATATTAGAGCCCTAAGTAATTACCATAAATCAGGACCACTGAGGCATCAGGCTCCACTCTCTCTGGAATCAGCAGGAAACCCTGCCATGTACCTATTTAATCTCACCAAGACCATTGTTTTCTATCATAGCAATCACTGCTAAAAAATTAAGTGTAATTAATTATGAATAAGGAGTCAATTCTCAAACATTGCAGTGTGAAGGTCAAAGAATTACTATATAAATATACTATATAAATATTTATTACTAGATAAATATATATGCACATCCTTGGAGACTCACTATAGAGAAATTGCTTATTGACGAAACAGAACAAAACAAACTAAAATAATAACAACAGCTAATACAAATGAAGTAAATTACATTCAAGATCAGTTCTGATAATTCTAGGCTAAGGTTGGCATTAACAGGGAAATTCTTAAATCAGTTCAAGGGAGGTCTGTTTAAAAGAGGTATATTTCAGGTATAAGCAGTAAGCATAAAGAAAGGTCAAGAGTCACATAAGACACTAAACAGTGGATACATCCTTAGACAGAGACAGGAGGGAATAATGTTAAGAGAGCAACAATCGGGGGCAACATTGATTTCTATTAACAGTCGAAAAGCAGTCTGGTCTCATCAATTTTTTATATGTTAGTTATTTTTGATATGCAATATTATTTTATGTTAATTTCTGGTGTACAGCGTAGTGATTATACATTTATATAATTTAAGAAGTATAATAATCCCCTTGACTAGCCTGGTACCCACCTGGAACCATGCATAGTTATTACTATATTATTGACTATATTCCCTATGCTTTACTTTACATCCCCATGACTATTTTTTAACTACCAAGTTGTACTTCTTAATCCCTTTCCTGTTTTCACCCACCCCCAAACATCTACCCATTTGGCAACCATCAAAATGTTCTCTGTATCTATGAGTTTGTTTCTATTTTATTTGTTTATTTTGTTCTTTAGATTCCACATATAAGCAATATCACTTTGCATCTGTCTTTCTCTCTCTGACATACTCCACTCAGCACAATACTTTCCAGGTCCATCCATGCCACTCCAGATGGCAAGAACCCATTCCCTTCCATGACCAAGCAATATTCTATTGTAAATATGTACTAGACATTCTTTATCCATTCATCCATCAACAAACACCCAGGCTGCCTCCACGTCTTGACCATTGTAAATAATGCTGCAATGAACATATGGATGCACACGTCCCCTTGAAGTAGTGCTTTGGGTTTCTTTGGATAAATACCCAGAAGTGAAATTACTGGGGCCTTCTTTGTCTCTTGTTATAACCTTTTTTTTAAAGGCTATTCTGTCTGGTATAAGTAGTACAACCTCAGCTTTTTGTTGTTGGTGGTTTGTTTTCATTTTCATGGATTTTTTTTTTCCCCATTACTTTACTTCCAGTCTTTGTGTGCCTTTTGCTCTGAAGTGAGTCTCTTGGAGGCAGCATATGTAAGCATCTTGTTTTCTTATCCATTCAGCCACTCTATCTTTTGATTAGAGTATTTAATCCATTCACACTGAATGTAATTAATAATAGATATATAGTTATTGCCATTTTATTATTTATACTTTTTATCTTTTTTGG
>NW_017731914.1:178867-179580 GCF_001890085.2 Hipposideros armiger | reverse complement strand
TTTTTAGGAAGATGACAAGTATCTTTTACATTTGTCAGAGGCATTTACAACAAATAACCTAAGTTCAGTTTTGCTTATGTTCATAAAATAAGTTAGATTTAGTTTCGCTTATGTGGCTTAAAAGGTTTTGGCTGCTCAAGGAATTCTCAAGTCTTGTGTCCATTTTGTATTTAATTTTGACAGAGGTGATCATTTTCCAATATACAAATGTGAGTGCTTTATATTGCAATTGCTGTCAAACACAGACAGATACAGAAGGAGGTGGTATTTTGCTCTCGGCGCCTAGACTATAAACGAGTGGATGAAATAAAAGGTATAGACCAGGGGTCAGCAAACTTTTCATACAGAAGAGCCACCAGGGATCAGCAAACTGCGGCTTGCGAGCCGCAGGCTCTGAAAAATTGAAAATGAAAATAAAAAATATCATAGTTTCACTTATAAAATGTTTAAAAGATATTATTCACATAATGGTGATTATGTAAAAATATATTCATGGCTCTCGAATAACTTTTAAGTAGTTGTGAGGGACAGGATTGGCTCGTCCAGAGGTCGGCAAACTTTTGAGATGGAACATACCCGAAAAGCCGCATGTGGTTCATGAGCCGCAGTTTGCCAACCTCTGGTATAGACTAAAAAAAAAGAATTAACCACAGGAAAAAGAAAATGCATGAACTCCTATTGCATTCTTAGATGTATTCTCAAATAAAAATATA
>NW_017731914.1:176008-178820 GCF_001890085.2 Hipposideros armiger | reverse complement strand
GTATATATTTTTCAACAACCACTTTTTCTCTTAATATTTTATTTCAAAGTTTTCTCCATTTCTGTATTGATTTTCACTGCTACAGAATAATTTCTTTTTCAATTTTAATTTATTTCTTTATTAGTTTAAGGTCAAGATAATTTTTCTAATGGACATAATAACTTACCAGAATTTAATGAAAATTTGAGTTGTTTCCAGGGTTTATTTGTTTGTTTTTAAACTGTGCTTCTTTGAAAAGCCTTACAAATGATGTACATGTGCAATAATTTCCAGGAATGAAATTGCTAGATTAAATATATACAAATATTCAATATACAAGGTAAGGTCAAATTGTTTTTCAAGGGAATAATACTAGTTTATATAAAGTAGCTATCTTTCGTAGATTGTGGCTTTTATTTTTACGTTATAACCTTTGATAAACAAAAGTTTTAAATTTCAATGTAGTGGAATTGATTGATTTTTCCATTGAAAAAAAGAAAAAGATTTTATACCCAGTTGCCTATGAATATTTTCCTATAATGCCTGGTAAAAGCTTTATTTCTTTGCACTCATGTTGGACAATGCAGAACAGAAACAATATGCTGATTTTTTTTTTAGAAACAAAAGCGAGATTTGTTGCTTGTTGGTAGAGGGAGCAGAGGAAGGAGAATGTATAGATTAAATGACAGCAGGAGAGAGAATCACAGACATGGCCCATTTGTTAATGTTTAGAAGTGCATGTCCTTGTGGCTTCACAGAAATAAATAAAACTTAATCTTGGATATGTTTTGGTAAATAACTTGTTTATCCTTGTTTTATGAGTTTGAGCTGTGATGTAGTAAAATCTATCAAATAAATAATAGCAGAGGAAATTATTGATTTTTTTGGCAGGTTCACATTGTTAAGAGCCATTTATTTGAGAGATCCCATTTTTTTTTTCCTAGGGAAGAGAGATTGTATTTTTTTTAATTATGTAGAACATTGACTTTTTTGGTAACTGAAAATTCACTTTAGAAAACACTTTACTACTTTACAGGTGGCTTAATGTTTTGGACAGAAAACATTTTGATAAATTGGATGCCTTAATATTGCATACATTGAACGTTTTCACTTGAGTTAAATTTGGGTATGTTATTCTGAAAAAGTTTCTACCAGGCATAATACACACATTGATTTGGTATCTCACATTTGCAATCAGTTTTTAGGGACAAATGAACATTGTCTAATTTGTATTAATGATTACATTTAAAATAAATAAGCATAAAACCAACACCTTTATAAAAAATTGTGTTGTATGGAGTTAGATTTATTTTATGAAGTGCTGCTGATGAAGTGAATATTTTTTTTTCTTTTAACTATTTCACACTTTAATCATTACTATGTCTTTGCCTTGTACAGGAGAGGAACAAAGTTTCCTCTAGCCTCAAGATTCTTTTGGTTGGTCTAATATTCGAATAGACATTTAATACATACATATGTATGGGAACCCCACATACATAAGAGAGTCAGACCCCACACACAGGAAAGATTCAGAGATAGAAAGGGAACATGGGTATATAAGAAAGACATTTGACATCCTCCACAACTAAAGAACAAAAGGACAGTAGCTTGTCTGTTCCCCTTGCCCGATTCTCCAATGCTGTTCCCCTCCCCCAATTCCCCAGTAAAGTCTTTAAAAAAGAAAAAAGGAAAGACATCTGAGCTAGGAATAAGGTAAGGTGCTTGGGAGCTTCAAAGGGTCATGGCAGGATGATAAGAAGAGCAGATGAGCAGATGCTGAGTAAATAGAAGTTTTACCTGCCTTATAGATAGGTCAATATAATCTCTTATTATGGGAAAGGCCAGTAATTCAAGTTAGTCTAGGTAGTTAAGGGAGGGGCAGAAGTTTCTCTTGAGCTCATGGCTAATGTTGCCTTTAGCTCAAAACAATCTGTGTGCCAGAGTCACATCTTGGGGTGACTCTTTCTGAACCCCCACATTTAGTACTCATCAGGCTGCAGGGAGCAAGAATCCACAGACATTTTAGGAGTGATTCTACACCTGAAGATGTAGAATTGATGAATTCATGGTAGCTAGTTAATTCAGAAGTCGTTTTTGGAGGTGGTTACTTTGAGGGGTATGCTCTTGGTCAATAAATCCTCCCAAAACTAGCAAAGATTGTGGGCTATGTGATCCCCTAGAACAGCGGTTCTCAATCTGTGGGTCGCGACCCCTTTGGGGGTCGAATGACCCTTTCACAGGGGTCGCCTAAGACCATCAGAAAACAAAAAGATATTTACATAATGATTCATAACAGTAGCAAAATTACAGTTATAGAGTAGCAACGCAAATAATTTTATGGTTGGGGATTACCACAACATGAGGAACTCTGTTAAGGGGTCGCGGCATTAGGAAGGTTGAGAACTGCTGCCCTAGAAGAAAAGAATAAAAAAAAGTCTAAGACACCAAGGAGAGAAGGGAACATTTGAAAACTTGGGGTAGATATGAGGTAGGGGAGCAACTAGACAAAGCACCTGAGGGAGCTGTGGAATATGAAACCAGGGCAGTGGGGTGGGCACTCTGAGTTGCCATTCTTTAACTGGCAAGGCATATGTCTGAGAACTCAGATTCTTGGTCCATTTTTGTCCATGTGGAATGCTTATGCCAGCTGGAGTAAGAGAACATGCTTTCAGGCCTTTGGCTGTGCTGCTGGCCAGCAGTGTTTGTTGGCATGTTACTTGAAAGTTTAGCACTTTAATTCTCTCTCTCTCTCTCTCTCTCTCTCTCTCTCTCTCTCTCTCTCTCTTTTTCCATTATTTATTTATAATCTGGCAACTAGAGATTGCAATACCCA
>NW_017731914.1:136611-173773 GCF_001890085.2 Hipposideros armiger | reverse complement strand
AAATTTTGGTGTCCAGAATTTTATTGATTCTTCATTACATGGCGTGATTGATTGATTAGTTGTCGATGTGGTTGAACTCAATCTCTGACACCTCTTATGCCCTCCATGGAGGATGAGTCCATATCACATGGTCTAAAGCCTCCACCCTAAATCGTATGGCTGGCCCCCACCCCAAGACTATTAGGTAAAGCCACCCTCAACCTGAATCAGTATTTTAGCATTAGGTGTGGTTAGAGGGGCTCACCTTTAATAACAAGGACACTCCTATCACTTAGGGAATTTCAGGGGTTTAGAAGTTACCTCTCAAGAGCCAAGGATAAAGGTCAGAGCTCTCGTTGGGTGAGGCTAAATTCTTTACTATATACATTTCTTATATGCTTTTTAGCCATCTCTTCACAAAAGTTTTTCAGTCACTGTTTCTAATCCATTTGGGTCCTAATATAATAGTATATATGCATTAATACTTCATTGTTTGGAGAAAAACCAATATAACATGTCTTTTATTCGTAATAATGGCATTAGTATGTGGTTATATCTGTGGCCATAAATATATTTATATTGCTTTTCCAACTGTTTTTTTTTTCCCACTAAATTTCAGCAATTTCCTGAAGCCCTTAGTCCTTACCCTTTTCAGTGTGATCTTAGGATAGTATTCCTTTTTCTCTGTATTCCCTTTACAGATCTTATTAAATTTCTAGTCAGACACATTCATCACCATATGTATGAGATGCTTTGATAATGACCTAGCTAGTTCATTTTATTTTTTTCTATATTTATTCTATATATTCTATTTCTATTTGTATTCTATATTCAGTATTCTACTATATGTATTCTATATTTTGTATTCTAATCCAATTCCCAGTCATCTAGATGCAGAATATACCATCTGTGCCCCTCAAATCCTTCTTTTGCCAGGGTATTTACAGTCACTAAAGATATTTTCTATCTTTTTTGATTCTCCTGAACACTTTATCACTAAAATATTTCCCTTTTGCCTCTTGATGATATTATACATTATAAAAATACTAACTTTCATGTAAGTGTGTGTGCAACCAAATGGAAAAACAAAGGACTGCCTTCAAAATTTCAAGGCCATGTATGTAGCACTCACTATGCATTTGATATTTGCAAAGTACTTTGACGGTAAATGCATTTCATGTTATTTCTATTTTCTATTTAATGAATTTCTGGAGAGAATAGTTGATAAAAAGTCAAATAAATGTTAAAAAATAAGGGCATTTTTTTCCAAATTCTTGTAAATAAAAGAATGTGTCAGCATTTTAATTTTGTAAGCCACAATTGGCACAGTAAATCAAACCTGTGAAAATATCTGTCAGAAGGAATAAAAGGATGATATGAAAAATATTAATACTTAAAATAAAAAATAAATTACAAACTTTTAAGTTATGCATTTGTTTCTCAGAGAATATTTATTTAACAAATATCAATGCAAGGCATTATGATACAACCTGAGATTTTTTTTTAATATTAAAATACAGTTTATTTATTTCTCTCTGAAGAAGCAATCAACACTACGTGGCTTCACTTTGTGTTCAAAACTGCATACCTTTAAGATCATCAGTTAGTTCTTTGTTAATGTTCTTAGCTTAATCAATTGCACTTCGACCATGAATCTTTTGGTTGCTTTCTTTCTCTTTTAAGGCACTGAAAAAGAAAATACCACACCTCAATATTCACTAATGCCTCTGTGCATCCATTATCTTAACCTGGCCCAAATCCCTTCGAACTAGGTTTCAGTCTAAGACTCTTCTCCCCAGCCCTACTTGCTCTCGCTTCTAGTGCTCAGAGGTCCTACTAATGTGATGGGAAGACTCCCTGCCTACTGTGCTCTCTCCCCTTCATGCTTCACAGACATTTCCTCCAATTCATCTCCTGTAGGGTTAACCCTGTTTTTCTGTCTGTTTCTTGAAGAACATAAACTAACAAATCTTTATCCTGAAAATAAACAACAAAAAAAACCTTAATCAAGTTCATAGGCAATAATAGATAATCTATGCTGTATTGACGTGTTTTAAGCATCAACCATCCTCGTCTCAACCAACTTAAAAACATTTTTTAAAAATCTTTGGCTCTTTGAATCCTTGTACTTAACAGCCTACTCTTTTCATAACCAAATGTAAAAATCAGTTTTTACTTGTGTTGGCTTCAGTGTCACTACCATTTATTTAAAGCAGCTATCTCATTATAGCCATGTGACATAAGGAGGAAGGGTATCCCAGAAAGCCATGCATGTGTCTACTTATGCAAAACGAAGCGTAGTGAGCAGAGCTGGGAAAGGTAGGGGTCAGACTTTGTTACCACGTGTTGATCACTGCCACTAAAATATCTGTGCTCAGAGTGAGTTTGTCAGCCATTTATTTCTCCTTCCCAGTGGATTGTGAGTTCCTAGAGGATATGAACTGTGTCTCTTGTCTCTGTAACTCTAGATCCTAAAATGGTCTTAAAGAGATCAATTAATATTAGTTGAATTTATACTAGAGAAGTAGTAAGTTTAGTTGTGAATAGAATATATACACATTTTTAAAAAGTGAAAAACAGTTCCAAAGGAGGTGTCCTACAGATAAAGAAGACTTTTTAAATGGATGGGTTCACTCATAATTATGAGTAGCAAGAAAAGTTTATCTGATGGAAGCAGGATTTAGCCCAGATATTGTAGAACTTGAAGAGCTAAAATGAATGGCAAGCGATAGAGGGGGCCTGTCAGGTAAAAGGAGGGACTTGACCTCATTTGTAAATGACATGCTTAAAGAAAAATGAATAGTCCAAGTTCAACAAGACAGAAGATGCAATTGGGAGTTATACTGTACTGTATACTATAATCTCAGTTTTGATAAGGACATGAAAAGTTTCTTGGTGTAAATGCTAATCAAGCAGTTCTATCAGGGGAGCATAACCATTTCATTCCTTTAAATATAGATCCATTATGTATTTGTCTATTTATTCTTTGAGAACCTGTTCTGCTCATTTGCTCAGACCTTTGAGAACTCACACATGCGGAGGGGTGGGGAGATGATAATCTCTCTCTAGCTATTCAGATTAGCTGCATCAATATTGAAGATCAAAAGGCTGAAGAGATTGTGGCCAGATCACTTTCAAATCCAACTCTATAAAAAAGTTCCCACTCAGTGACTTTGAGAGAAAAAATCCCAGTCTCTGTTTATATATTTGCAAATGACACAAAAGCTATTTTTACAAGCTGCCCATCACATGTTGGAATTATGTTATCATTAGTAAAAGAAGAAATTTGGAGTTTTGAAGAAAAGAAAAGACACTAAATTGTTGGTAAACCATGTATAACATTTCTGTAAAATAGCTTAAAAAGATAAAATAACAAGGCCCCAGGACTTTGAAACTGCTCTTTTAAATAGTCAGGATGGTTGAAGAGACTGAGTTAGGTAATCATGCATTGCTAAATTTTTGTCCTGATCTATTATTAAAGAGTGATTTTGTATTAGGCTAAATCTCAGTATCCAAATCCAATATCCAAAGTATGAGCACAAACACTGTAAAAATCTCTTTCACTCATTCAGATGTTTTCCTACTTGGTATAGCTGAAATAACTTTCCTAATAGATGTTAACCTGAAGTTTTTCTGTTAATGCAGACACATAAACGTGCAGCACAGGCTATGGGACTAACAGTTACAATTATCAATTTTTAATTCATATTAAGACAAAAAAAGTTACCAATATCTCAGTTTGCTCTCTAGAGTCTACAAAATAAATTTAACTCGTCTTCTATATGACAGTCTTTAAATATTTCAACAGCGATACTATGAGCCCTCTAAGTCTCCTCATATTCAGGGCAGAACATAGACGCTCCTAATTATAATAGCACTTTGACTAACAAGTTTTAGTTTATTACTAACTTTTTAAAACAACACCCTTCAACTTTAAATGAATGCTACAGATAAATTCTGGCCAGCAAAGAATAAAGTGAATTTATTTTTCTGGACACTAGAATTTTATTAACTCTCTTTGTGGGCAGCTTCGTTTTGCAATGACACAATGAAATCAGAGTCAATTAAAATCCTATATGTAAAAAACACAAATTGCTGTTCAGCCTGCTTCTCCTTATCTATAGTTGTGTAGCTAATGCTTTTCCTATCCATGTGGAGGATTTCATATTTATCTCTATTAGCTATTATCATTTATAATTTTGGCTCATCCTTAGAGCTTACTGAGAACTATCTGGACAATGATTCCATGCTCCATTTAGCATATTGGGAGCAAATAAGGTTTTGATCAACTTGCAAGGCTGAGTTTCCTAAACAATGGCAGGGCTGCAACGTGCAGTTTGAGTTAAAGTACAGAGATACTGAAGGCAAGAGGGCCTGTTGGGACATAATTGCAATAGTCCAGGTATCAGGTAAAACAGTCCTAAACAAACATGATAGTGGTAGGTAAGAGTATAAAAGGACCATAAAACTGTAAATTGACAAAAAATAGTGACTTCCTAGATGTATGTAGTAAGGGATAAGTCAGAGGCAACTCTTAAATGTTGAGTTTTGTTGTTTAGAAACTGATAGTAAATTTGACATGTTGTGGCCAAAAACAAAAGGTGGTTGGGGAGAAGTATAAGAATTTTGCCTTAGACATATTAATTTTGAAGTAATGGTGATACAATGAGAAATTCCCAAAGCATATGTGATAGGAGAAGGCTGTTTTGAATTGCAGGACTGAGGTGAGCACTAAAGGTAGACAGGTACGTGATAGTCATCTATGCAGAAATGATATCTGAAGCCCTAAGAAAGGCTCAGAATTTTCTAAGAGCCAAACATTTTCATAAAATTATAAACTCAAAGATACTAGAAGTTGTATACCAGCCTCGGAAGAAATATCTTAAGGAAGCCCTATGGAAACAAATTGAAGAAAAAGATTGATTGATATAGAACAGAATATATTTGTTCTATAGAATGTATTCGTCTTTCAAGTGTTCTGTTAATGGAGTCCTCTGATATTAATTTTCAGACATTCGAGATAAATTGTAACCTTTTGTTATGTAAATATTCATTAAGTTATTTTTTAAATGGTGACAATTACCCTTACTAATTATTAAACATTTTATTTTCAAACCTTTCTCTTCAAGAGGCTGCATATGTTTCTATGCCCCCTAAATTTGCATTAATTTTAGAACTTTTTTTTTTTTCACTTTCAGTCCCAACACTCAGTTAAATAATCTGGATAAAGTTAACTGGACTGATTGTTTGCATATGGCTTATTTTAGAGTCAGTCCACATGTTGCAATCTCTTCCTGGGACTTTATTTATCATGATTTATATGTGTAGCAAATAATTATTTATAAGCTATTTACCATGTCAGAGGGAAGAATGCAGTTTTGAGAACAGAGTGTGTAGAGTATTATTATTGCTAAGTTCTTTTATCTTTTCTCATTCCGATTTCAGCTTTAGAAATGCTTAGCACATCTAACATGTAAAATTATAAGAAGATAACTTTTATGCAAAGACAAAAATACAATCTTCAGTTAAGAGTTTATATTTATTGTTCTTCACAAAACTACTTTCTCATATTTTGCTCCTAAGAGATCCTAACATTCAACATATGATGCTTAGAAAATTCAGGAAAAGAGCAGTTGTTAATGACTTTTTTTTTTAATGTCATCTTCTTGCTGGGAAACAGAAATACCCAAATAAAAAAGAATGCATAATAAGGGATATAAGTATGGATTCAGAAAGTCATGAAAAATTAATTACTTTATTTTAGCATTGTAAATAATTAAATCTACTGCAATTATTTTATAATAAATTGATTCAATACAGATTTAAACAGAAATTAAAAAGGATATTATAGCTCAAAATTGATAAACTCCCAACTGTCATTTAATAAATATAAATGAAAGTAATATCAGCATTAAAATACAATATAGATGAGGTTGCAATTTTGCTTTACAGAATATTTGGAATGCATCTATCTGATGAGGGATTAATATCCAAAATATGTACAGAACTCCTACAACTCAACAACAAAAAATAAACAATCCATTTAAAAAACGGGCAAAAGACTTGAATGGAGATTTCTCTAAAGAAGATATACGAGGTGAGATCAAACAATACAGTGAATGTTTAGATAAAAAAAGTTTAAATAAAAAAAATTATTACAGTAAAAGACACATTGCCATTAATCCTCCTCAAAATACTACCCCTCTGGCCGGCCGAGTGGCGCGATGGTTAAGAACTGGCTTGGGATGCCAGAGGGCCCCGGTTCGGATCCCACATGTGAGGGCCAGTGACACTGCCCTCCACAGCTAAGATGCTGAACAACAGCTCAACCTGGAGCTGGGCTGCCGTGAGTCGCCGGTGACAGCGTGGGCTGCAGTCCCTGTGGCAGTGGGTTGCCATGGGCTACCGTGTGTGGCCAGCAGCCAGCGTGAGCGGCCAACAGCCGCAGTGAGCGGCCGTCCAGAAGCCGGTGACTGATCTGCCTCGCCCGGGAAGAGCGCAATGATGGTGCCAACTTGGGCCAGTGAAGCAACGTCCTCCACAACTAGACTGAAGAACAAAAACGACAGCAACTTGTCTGTTCCCCTTCCCCCAATTCCCCAGCGCTGTTATCCCCCAATTCCCCAATAAAATCTTTTAAAAAAAATACTACCCCTCACTTCGAACACACTTATTGCCATCGCTCTTGTCACTTTCTGAAGCAGTTCTGGAAGTCCTCTTTCGAGAGTGTCTTTAGTTGCACTGTCATGGCTGCCTCAATGTCCTGAATCATTTTGACTTTGGGGAAGAGCCAGAAGTCGCAAAGTGCCAGATCCAGGGAATAAGGTAGATGAGGACACATTGTAATGTTTTTATTTGCCAGAAATTACCATATACCAAAAGCAATATGTGACAGAGTGTTACCATCATGGAGGATTTAGGGCACACTTTAAAACACACCTTCTCTCAACCGTAGCTCACACCTGACTGACTGCACTGAACAAATTGAAACTTGTCACACACTGTTACTAAGGTTTGACTTATTGACGCTGCTTCGCTTATTGACGAGCCCTGCCTTTTCGTTGGATGTCACTCGGCAGGAGCAGTCACCATATTTTGTGATCACATCTCATACACATGATTACTAAGCACATGGAATGCTGATCAACATCACAAGCCATTAGGGAAATGCAAATCAAAATCAAGATGAAATACCAGTGCACATGCATTGGGCTATCACAAAAAAGAAAAAACAAACAAACAAAAAAAGGTGAATACTAAGTTTTTGATGAAAATTAGAATCTTTGTGCATTGCTGTGAAAAACAGTTTGGAAGTGTCTCAGAAAGCTATACATAGAATTACCATATAATTCAGCAATTCCACTTCTAGGTATATACCCAGGAAGATTGAAAGTGGAGACTCAAAATCTCAGATATTTGCACACTAGTGTTCATGGCAGCATTACTCACAATAGCTGAAAGATGGAAACAACCCAAATGTCCATTACTGATAAGTGGATAAACAAAATGTGGTATATGCATCCAATGGGATATGATTCAGCCTTAAAAAGGAAGGAAATTCTGACACATGCTACAACATGGGTGAACCTTGAAAAATTATGCTAAGTGAAATAAACCAGATGCAAGAAGACAAATGTTGTATGATTTCACTTATACGAGTTATCTAAAATAGGCAAATTCATAGAGACAGAAAGTAGAATAAGGATTACCAGGGCCTGGTGGGAGTAGTGAGTGAGATTTACTGGTTAATATGTATAGAGTTTCTACTTGGAATGATAAAAAATACTTCCTGAGATGGATAGTGGCATTAGTTGCACAACAGTATAAACGTACTGAATACCACAGAATTGCACAATTAAAAATGGCTAAAATGATAAATTTAATGTTATGTATATAAAATAAATGCAGTACCAGGCTTCCTTGTGGCAAAAGGAACTTTAAATCAGAGAAATGGGCGTCACCCCTGCACCAGGCCCACACCATCATGCACTGATATGCTGATGTGCAGAGAAGGGGTGACACTGCTTTGATCCTCTCCGTTTGCTGTAGGGCTAGGCAGGGCCTAGAGTGCCCCTGAGCTCCAGGCCGCTCTGTAATCAGCACTTTTGACTTCTTCAATTGTAGTATACTCCTACAAGTAACCATTTCTGTTTGAGCTCTGAAAGGAGCAAAATTAGGACTGTTTTTTAGAATCTGGATTACCTTCCCCTAACTTAGCCCAAGTGATGATCTGTCTTTGTTGCTGGGCACTTGTTTGACTTGTTAGAAATGGAACATTCCACAGGATTCTGTGTGGTCAGGTGTGACTCATGGAGTACTGGCAGCCAGAGGCAGAACTGCCGCGCCTTCAGAGCGTGGAGGGCCTGCTGACTGCCACAAAAATATTTTCCTGGGTTTTTTTGAGCAGCTGTGTGGTGCTTTGCTGGTGTCTTCTGAATGCCTGAGACAAGGTCCAGGTCTCTGTAAGATTCTAGCATGTACTAATATGGTGGTCAAGTTGCCTGTGGTGGGAGCCAATCCTGTGAAGTTACAAATGCTGTGTTTGGCAGCATTCAATAAACATCTAAGCAGTTCTTCACTTTAGGACATAGTAGAATTTCTCAAAAAGAAAAGTGAGTGTTTAATTTCACTGCATGGACTGTGATGATGGCTGGCCTTCAAGGGCAGCTAACATCCCTCAAAGATGCAACCAAATTCCCCCAATCTCAAGTGACTAATGCAAGAAACATCTTAAAAGCTTCTCAGAACAATGTTGAACAACTTTAGAAGAAAATAATGGAGGATAAGAATGAAAATATTCATCATAAGGGAAATCTACAACTGCCTGCCCAAGAAACTGCAGGACAGAAGCCAAGTGTAATGACGGAAGGAACAGAAAGAAATGCTTGACAATCCAGGCACGTGAAACAGGTCATGAATTGTAGAGACGCACTGAGAAACATCTGACTGGAATCCTGCTGAATATCATAAGTTTGCCTGATCTCTAGAGAAGATCGTGTGGATGGACACTCGGAATGAGAGGAAAAGAGTAAATCGGAAAATGGAGATCGCCTAGTGTATCCGTTGGGATTTGATTTGAAGAAGCTCTTTGATGCTGTTAAGTGTTTTCTTTAAAACAAGACACATCCAAAAATTATGTGAAGAAAATCACATTAAGTCTCTAAACTGAGCAAGTATCATGAGTCTGAAAATTCACAGCTTTAGAGTTGATTCCGAAGCTCATCTGAAACTTCAAATACTGCCTAACGTACACCAAGAACACGTGATGCAGCTTCAGAAAATCAATTGAGGAAAAAATTCACTGTTTAGTAATAGAGAGAAAAAAAATAATAAAACTCCACCAAAGTTCACAGAAACATGAACTGCACATATCAGATGGGGAGCTTGTACAGGAAAAAGCTGAAGATGTGGACAAAGAAGTGGAAAGAACCATTTCCTTCTATCAAAACCAGGTTCTTTTCTATGCGAAGAGTTCAAGGAAGTTGAATGGCAGCGCTGTTGACTGAGAGAAAGCACAGTGAGCAAAGAAAGGAAATGAGCACAATAGAAAAATACAAGTGCAAGTCAAGTTTAAGTTCCAGCCTTTTCCAAGTGACCTGTTCTCCTATTGTTCCACTCAGCACACAGAGGCCCAGAAGTGTCAGGGATCCCCTGCACCATCGTCCCCTAAGAAGGAGGAGGGTCATGCTGGGAGGGCTCCTCAGAGGTCCAGGGTCATGTGCAGCTTTCATTCACCTTTCACAGCAGCCGACCCCTGAATGGCTGCAACTACAGTGTGACATTGCCTGCATTTTGGCTCTTTAGAAGTAATTTTGATTTATATTTTAGTTTAAATGTTATTTAATTGATGCTATAATTGCTGATGTTGAAGTTTGATGGTGGTATATACCTAAAGTAGTATTTTTCAAATATAGATTTGTTTAATATTCGTTTGTGTAATGAATATATTATTTCCACATCATTGGTCCTTCTAGAACTAGGTAGTATAAGTATTATCTTTTTATTTAAATAAAAGATCTGTGATTACTTAAACCATCATTGAAGTCTGACATAGATAAAGATATTTAAAACAGTAAAGTCCATTTATATGAACAATAACAACAAAATACAAAAAATAACAAGAAACTACATGAGATAAACAACAAACCAAACTATTTGGATTCTTAACTTCTACATTGCAATCGTTATCTTTTCCACATAATGAGCCACTAATAATTACAGAAAATGGTAGTATTTCACCATAATAGTACTAGATTAAAAAAATAGATAATTCAGTTATGACTGCAATTGCTACCGATATTTATGCCCCTTTTATATAACTATACTAGTATTTGAAAGAACACTAAACTCAATAGGTTTACTCATACATTATTTATTGGTCACCTCCTTTATAGATTTCTGTCTTAAGTTTTCCTTTTTTTTTTCTCTGTATAGGTTATCATTCTTCATATTTTACTTTTTTGCAGGTCACAAAAGAATATTTTTCTCAATAAAATTTTGAAACCCACAATATAAAAAAAAAAATCCATCAACTTGTTATTAAACACATGAACTAAGACTGACCAAAGCAGTGAAACAGAATGTCAGAACAAATTGTGACTTTGCAATTTGAGCCTGAGAGCTCACCAGAGGTCCTCCTCAGGACCAATTCATCTTAAAATGCATGCAGTTTTTCAAGTAATACCTCACAGTGCCAATGCCTATACTAGGAGCTATGATCAAAAACTGTAAATCTTTTTGTCACCATGAGTTTTACGAAGCAATCAATCTCAATCCCTTGGGGTAAGAACTCTGCAAAAATCCCCAAAAACAAAAAATAAAAAACAATTGTGTTTCACCCATAGTGAATCATTTTCAAATTGCTGTCTTGTCTAATGTGTACATATCTCCATCTCTATTTCTATCTCTGCCTCTATCTCGATCTCTATCATCTTTATATCTGTGTCTATATCTATATTGTATTTTTAGAAGGTAATGGTAACAATGATTTGCTAGGAACCATATTTTCAGCATAAATATTACCTCACAATAAACATGTTTGAAAGGCTAGGATGATACTTAATTTTTAAGATATTTTTGCTATGTATTACTAGTTTTTATTCTGTGTTTGATTTTCAAAAGTATTAAGTTTCAAGAAATGATGCATAGGTTAATTTAGTATTTCTTTGTGACTTGTAGAGCCCTACTAGATTTTAACTGCCCACCCCATGCAGATTTTATACTGTTTGAGTTGTTTCTATGTGAATTAAATGAGAGTGTATTCTTTAAATTTTAAAGGTGTAGTTCCTTATTGCATACCAAACAGGGAAATTAAGTGGAAAGTGCATTGGGTCAAATACTTAAATGGGATTCTCACACGTTGATGTTCACATCCTCTTTTTTAAAAGGCAGTTCTGAATTGTACCTAATTCTTCTGTAGTTATTGCTGTTCAAAAATATGTGTGTGCATTTTTGTTTTAACACTTTTATGGAACAGCAGAAATGTAACTTGACCATCTGAGTGAGTAAGGATCTCTTCTGACATGCAATTTCCTATAACATAATATAGAAACATCTTAGGGGAGATCATATTCTTGATATAGTAATTTTTTTGGTTTTGACAATAGCAGGAAACTTACTAGAAGCATTTTTATTAATGTTTAATTATTTTTTATTAATTAGAACTTCAAATACACACATTTCAGTCTGTTTCTGTGAATATGTGTGTGTGTGTGTGCGTGCGTATATATATATATATATATATATATGTATATATACATATATATATATATATATAGACATGATTTTGGTTTTTAGATTTCTAACTTTTAGAATATTCTAAATTAGTGTGGCATTTCTATCATGCTCTTATCTATCACAGTATTCAAAGCTGTCCTATGTGTTTAGCTGAAAAGTGCTGAGGACAAAGGCTGTGTTGATATGACATGTTAAAAATGCACTGAATTAAAAAAATCAATAAATATTGTAATTTTTGTTGTTTTGCAACTGAATTTTATATTTTGTGCAAACTAGTCAAATGTTCAAACACTGGTCTGCTCCAACTGAGATCTAAAAATAGCGTGGATCTCCTTTCCGGTTTTCGTGGCATGAGGCAACGTGAGGTGAGTGGTCTTTAGGCTTCTATCTGTACTCATCCGCACCTCCGGGTGCCCCCGTGGGGAGGGAGAAAAAAAAATTTAAAAAATAAATAAATAAATAAATAAAAAGAGTGTGGAGTTTTACGAGGAAAAGACAATCCCGCCCTTTACCCTCCCTTTCTTCAACATAGCATTATTTCTCTTAGACTGATGTCCGTCTTTCCATTCGTTTCATCCTTTGTCCCTTGGGACCTAATGGTGATTTTACAGATTTGTATATTGTGTACGGATGTATACATTTTATGTTGCACATAAGAAATAGTCCATTATGAAAAGATGATTGGATATTTTTTAGTAAACTCAAAGTCTGAAAAAGTGTAAAGGGGAATCATTAGGAAGGTAACACACCTTTTCATAGTGTATGCTTGAAAACGTGGATTATAAGAATTGATGATCTATTTTTTTGGAATAATAATTTGATTGCCCCAAATTCACTATAAACTATAAATTTCTATTCATTTTTCAAAAGAGTAAACCTTTAAGGCAAACCTGGGTAAAGGTAACCTTTTTATTTTGATTTAAATGGCTTGAGTTAAATATTTCAAAAACATAAAAATACCAATAAATTTGGGTATATTTACATAAGAGTAGATGTTGATGGCTTTTTTCTTCATATCGTTCTGAGATTATAGTGATACAAAGTTTATAAATGTATACAATTTGCTATCAGGAAGCAAGCTTGTTTGCTTACTTTGAATAAAATCTTTACTAAATGTCAGCTGTTTTAAAGTTTTTTACTGCCAAAATCAAACTGGAAAAAATGGGTTTTGACAAATTTTGCAGTGATTAGAAAAAAAACCAGTTCATCAGTTTAAAGAGGTCTTCTTATTTTAAAGTTGTGTTACACATGATAGACATCTTGGATGTTTAGACGTATGCTTCTTACAAGACATTATCAAAAAGTCAGAGTAATTTTAATAAATAGTTAACTATTGGATGAATCATTAATAAAATATTCAGACATTTTCAGTAGTTAAATATGTAATACTAAAGAATCTGAGAAACAAGTTAGCTACTTGGGTTAAATGTTGCAATTGCAATTCTAAAGGCATACAGCATCCATTAAGAAAATTCTTTCATGTTTTATTACAAAGAACCTCTTTATTTCTTTATGGTACAGGAACTTTAGTGGCCTGAGCTAGTATCACTGATTGATAATAACACAAACAACTTAATTGAGTCATTACCCTGTCCCTAACACTCTGCTAAGAGGTTTGTACCATTATCTTATTTTGTCCTCCTGGGGTACCTACTATTTTCCTGGCACTGAGACAGGATATTGAGAGCCAGAGTTGAACAAACCATTGCCAGTGCCCTCTACTGGTTGGAAGGGCCACTTGAACTCCTTAGTCAAACTTCAAGTCTATCTCTGTGATAATACTGCTTCTCTGACTCAAATTCCTTACCACATTCAATAATCTATTTTTGTTTTCTCAGTGGTGGACTGAAAGAAAAGTAGTTAGAAACTAACATTCCTTCATCAATTGGAAAGCCTTTTGTGAGCTAGCACTTACTAAAAGCTCCTGCATTTCCAAATAGAATGAAACTGGATATCCCTGACTTCTAACTTCTCTTTATATGGAACACTAAAAAATATACCAGCCATAGCCTACGGGCAGAGAGACATTTCGGGCCTTTGTGAATAATTTAATAAAGAATTTACTATATAAAAAAACACTTGCAAAACTTTTTTGAGACACTTGAATTTTGAGAACCATCCGAAAAACAATTTTCCATCTATTTCACTAAATTTTTATTAAGCTTTGTTAATGTATTAATTATTAAAATGTAGCACATTTGGACTGCATCTTCTCAACTCCTCTATGAAATTATTTTGTTAAATATTTCATCATTGCCTTGGCTTTGGAAAACATGTAATACCAGGAATTCCTGTTTGAAGAATATTTACTGAATATCTGAAATTTTTACTGAAAGATACTGTCCATTTTTTATATATCATAAACATTTATTTTAAAAAACGCTATGAAATTACAGAAGTGTTTCTACACAAGAAATTCTGAGCTTTTAAAAACTGAACAGTAACTACCAAGGCAGTGTGTATTGTTTTTCAGTCTTACAAGATGATGAAAATCAAACCCCCATTTAATATTGAGCTCTAAAAATAACCCTTGCCATGCTTGTTTGCATTGTTTTCCTATAAATGTCAGAATCATATATTTAACTGCTTAATTGAGTTCTCCTCATGTCCAAGAATGAACTCATGCTGTTTTCCTCCAAATCTGGTTCTCCTTCAAGGCTCTCTGTCTTAGAAAATGAGACCAAACTGTACATGTACCATAGTCATCTTCTTGACACAATGTTTTTCTTCATGCTCTAACACAAAACCTGCTAATTTTACCTCCTGAACATTATTCACATCTTCCCTCTTTTTTCTCTAGGACCATCATCCCTTGACTGATGTGCACTTTTCTTACTCTGGTATTTCTGGGCCAGCTCTTTTCATCTGCCAATTTGTTCTCCACAGAGAAGACAATTTGTTTTAATTAAAAGTAAAATCTGAGCATGTCGTGCCCTTTGTGAAATCTGCTCAGAAACATCTTATTGATTTAGAATATAGACCCGAACTAGTGCTCTATCCCTGGAGCTCTGTGTAATTTGGCCTCTTCCGATCATTCTAGCTCCAGCTTACGTCACCCTCCACATAATTGCTCATAGTCTGTTGATTTGGGCTTTATTGAGGTTTTCATAGATAACATAGTCCTTTTCTCTCAGAACTTTTACAAGTTCTACTATTTGGGAATATACCCTCCCCTTGCCCCCATCTTTTATTAGTGAAATTGTCTTAGTCTTTCAAAATCAATTCAAAGCATCATTTCCTAAAAAAAAACAAACCTTTCCTTTTACCAGAGCATGCCTGGATGACTTTTTGGGTCAGAAAGAAAGTTATTGGGCCCTGAGGTTTAGAGAGTTTCTAGAAAGAGGAAGTGACCATCGGCTGCTACCTCTTCTACAGACATAAAGATGTGAAGCATTCATGAGTAATAATTTTATGAGAAAATCGAGATAGGAGGATTGAAGTGCAATCCTCTACCTGTATTGAAGTATAGGTAGAAGAAAAGATTGTTCTTTTGGAAAATTCTGAGGTAAAGACTAGGGTGGATCATATCCTTCAGGAATATTTCCTTTCAGATGAGAGATGACAACACATGTGTAATGAGAGTAGAAAGATTCAGTGACCTAAATGTAGCAGGGAGAATCACAATGCTTATCCATAGGAGAATGTACAAAAACATAAGTGTTCAGTTAGATGATTAAAAAATGCTTAGGAGTTTAAATGTAAAAGCCGGACAGGTAGTAGTTGAAGATAACTCTAATATAGTTCTGGAATGAATGACAAAATTAATGTTTTAAAATTCAGTGTGTCTTCTGCATAAACCAGTTATTCTGAAACTTCTGAATTCGATGTTTTGAATTTTGAGAAAGCAGAAGAGGTAACTTAGAGCAGTAAAACACTTGAAAAATACTTTTTACCACACAAACTACAGAGATACTCTCTTTGTTTTTCTGCCACCCAACCAGAGCGAGATTGGAGATTGTCCAAAATTCCTAGTGTTGGAGATGCACACACCCATCAGGTGTCTAAGTGCCTGGGTTTTCCTCCTCCTCCTCAGCAGTGCATGAAGTAGGAAATATTCTCTTAGCAGGGGTTTGGGCCTTTTACTCTTTTAAGGGCAAGTGGTTTTTCTTTGTTTTGTTTTTTTGTTTGTTTGTTTTCCCACATCTGAAGGAGCAATCATATTTAAAAACCCCTTGAGAAAGTACTATTTTCCAATTAGATTCTACCGCAGCCTTATTTGTAGGAATAGAAAATAATGCAACTAATAGTCATTCCATAAAGTTTAAAACAGAAACAAGCATAAAATATTAGCTAAAAACCAACTTCTGGCTTTCTCCCATAAACTAAAACACAATTTGTGGCTTACCCTAGAGGTCCACATTATAGAGACTTAATGTGGGCCAGCTCTGCAGAAGTCTTTTTGACAGTTTAAGTTACAATTATTTCACCTCATTCTTGGTAAATGCCCCAAATGCTTTTCCTGATCTTCCATAAAAAAGGGTATAACTGATGTTACATGGTTTTATTCAGGGAAATGGAGACCTTAAACTGGAGATTTTCCTGCAATTCAGTTATATTCGGCATCATATTAAATCCTGGGAATCAAACAAAGTGATCCTTGAGTTGAATCCTAATGAATTTCAGAGTTGAGAAGTTTACTGGGTGATTAAGGGGAGAAATGGTACTAGGGATGTAGACAGGTGCCACATTGTAAAGAGCCTTCTGTGCTATACGGCCACATTTGGATTTTACAGTGCAAGTCATAATGAATCACCCAGGAAGTTAAACGGAAGAGTGTTATGATCAGATGTGAACTTTACAGGGCTAATTTGGAAAGCATGGCAGAGGAAATTAGAGAGGGATAAGAATAGAGGCAGGGAGATCTATTTATAGACTGTTGCCTTGAGTTAAAGATGATAAAGACTAGTAAAGACACTAGCACTGAATGAATATATGTATATATTCACTCAGTTATACTATATAAAACATGTATATTACATATAGAATACATATGCAATATGTAATATGTATTATACATAATATATACATTATATATATAATTAAATTTCATAATATACTTATGAAATTATATTGATCAAACCTTGTGTGTAGATGTGAAGTTTGCAGATGTGTTAGAAGCTAGGTTAGTCCCAAATTTTCTACCTGATATAACTATATTTCAGAAAAAAATAATTAGGAATTGATGGTAGACGTGACAGTAGAAAATGTGTAGACATTGACACCCTGTTTCATTTTCTGAACAGTTTTGCTACAAATTCTGTACTAGTGGCCTCTTCTGGATACTCCCAGTAGTACTCCTTTTCTCCTCCCAGCTTGGTCATTCTTGCTCTTTGCATCCCTCTTTGTTGAATCATCAGAGCTTGGTATGTAAAGGGAGAAGGACAAGAAGGAACACATGTTACCACGTTTGATCCAGCAGTTAAAGAAAATAGAACAGGGCTGGCCGAGTGGCTCAGTTGGTTAAGAGCTCATTCAAGAGTGTGAGCTCTGAGCAACCGCAGTTCGATTCCCGGCCTGAGTTGAGCAGCTGCTGAGCTTCCAACAGGTGGCAGGATGGCTCAGCTAAAAAATAAAGAACAGAGCTATTTCAATTTACATGCTCATTTCAAACCTCAGTTCAAATAATTAAGTACATAAGTGTGTACATTCATATGCATACCATCCCTGAGGCTCATCATATACCATGATTGGTGAATTCTAATTCTTGCCACAAGACTTTTAAGTAATTTTTTGTTTATTCTGAAGTCATGCTGAACTAATTTAGTGATCTTCTAGCATTAAGGAAACTTTTAGGTAAATGCAATCTTGAGCATTGTATCTGAATTCACATTTATTTCCATTTTATACCCATAATTTTTTGCATATCATTATATGCTGTTTATTCTCATACAG
This sequence comes from Hipposideros armiger, assembly GCF_001890085.2. Taxonomy (NCBI): domain Eukaryota; kingdom Metazoa; phylum Chordata; class Mammalia; order Chiroptera; family Hipposideridae; genus Hipposideros; species Hipposideros armiger. The sequence continues at coordinate 156,166 of NW_017731914.1, read as the reverse complement.
CTCACTTTCAAACATATTTGCCATTTCTGTGAAATTTATGTAAACACTATTACTAGTTCTCCATAGTTTCATGTTTTCGATTTTAATTATGGAATTTTTTTAATGGGCTTTGCTTTAAAACAGAACTGGATACAACAAACTAGTAAAACAGTGTGGCGTTTGATTCTGCAAAAGAGTTAAAAACAGTTAACTCCTTTGAGAACACATTACTTTAAACAGTTAACCAAGGTGTAGTCTAAAAGGGCTATTTAGAGTGAAGGAGGGAAAATTAAATGTTTCTGAGATTATGAAGTATTTCATAAATTAAAGCTCTTTGTTGGTGATAGCGACAAACAAGGAACAAGTGTGCAGAAGAAATATAATGAATGTGCTTGAAGAAAAGTATAAATGAGCTATGAAAGGAAGGAGGCAGAGTCATAAATGAAGAACACCCTCAAACAACAGATCCAGTGACTTACCTGAGGGCTGGTGGTCTAGTCTACTTCTATTGGTAGATAAAATTGTGCAGGCCAATAGCTTGATCAATGACAATCCCATTCAAAGGATGCAAAAAATGTTCTTTTCCAATACAAAAGATAACTGGTCAAGCATGCTTTGACAAGAACAACGTGAATTACAGAAATACATTCTGTCTTTGAAACTGTGTTACTGTGTTGTAAATGCATCTATTGAATGGTGGCTGATAGAATGAAAAAGACATATGATTTAGAAAAGGTAACTCTTTTGGTCTTATTAGAATATATAAAAACTTAGGAGGCTAACATAAGTCTAGGAAAAGATGAATTTGCACTGAGTTGCAATAAAATTCATGAACAGGGCTGGAAATTCCGACAAACCACATGTGCTTTACCTTCTGGGTTCAATGTTCTTAACTTCAAAGTTTAGAACTTTTATAGTAATGGTAACGTTTACTATGAAGATCAGTAAAAGTTCAATTTACTTTAGTGTATTAGTTAATATGATTTAATGAAAATATACCTATTTAAATAAATGGGGCCATTTCTTTTCTGAGAAACTGATCACCAAATTGTAGCTTAAGATAAAAATATCTATGAAAAAATCATAGATTACCATAGTAAATGGCATCAGAAACATAGTTTAGCTTCAATCCAAGTATTGTTGGTAAATGTCTAATAACTGTTACTTTGAGAGGAAAATGTGCTGATTTGTACATTTCCCAATTTTTGTGGTTAAGATACTCCAGCCATGGCTGATTTCAAACTAACAAATTGACATCACTGAACACAGGAATGAGAAGTGATACATAAAATGGGCTCTCAAAAGTCTGGTAGGAGCCAGCCTCAGTTGAACACACAATTTAGATTAAAAGCATCATTTCAAGAAAGATGGTATACTGTGATTTTCTGTAGGAGGTCTACAAAGAATAGGGAATTTAGAATCAGAAGAATATTATTGGAAATGTAGTTTCTGTAAGTCCTAGCTAAAGAATTTTGGGAAATTTAATATGTCTTGGCTCTCAAATTTTCCTTGTCTCTAAAATGGATTATTTAAAAAGTATATAAGGTGACTAATGGAGGTGTTTCAAAATAGTAATTAATCATTCTAAAGGTTTTTATTATTTTATAATTTTAAAACTTAAATTAGCTCTATTGTCAATTAAGTGAAAATGAAAAATACACAGTGGCTGAACTCTAGAATTTTAGAACTGGAAGAGTTTTTAGGGATAGAGGTCACCACTCAAAGCCATAAGATGAATTTTCTTAATGGCACACAACCAGTTTGTATTTAGACTATGACTGATTTCTCATTGCCCCAAGCTAGTTCAATTTTCTCTCTATCATGCTCTTGTATTACCAATTTAATGGAAAAGTCATAGTTGAGTCAACCAGATAGAGTCTCTAATAAAGGGACAAGTGGAGCTGTCGTGGAGATTAGAATTATCCTTCACAGTAAAACGACTGTGCGCTTTGAAAACACAACAAAAAGGAGAAATATACAATTAAGAAAATGGAGTTGATATAAAGTAAGAAACTTGCTCAAGGTCACATAGTAACCTTAGTAACTATGGTAGTTAGTAACATGCATCATGCTATAATTATATATAATTTGAGAAAGGATAGTTATGGGTTTCAAGACATATGTGAGTTTTCTTTACTAAAACACTGAATAAGAAAGAAATAGTTGTTTAAGATGTCATTTCAACAAGAAACCGGAAGTTTTTTTGAGCCAGTACAAATTTTCTTTGCTTTTCTGCAACAATGATTTACTTTTTTTCCTTTATGTATGTAATTTATATAGATACACATTCAGAAACAAGTGCATTTTCCTTAGTTTGTGCATATGACAAAGGTGAATAAAGGTGCACTTGAAAGAAAATAAAATGGACAAAAAGAGTGAAAGCATTGGTAGAGCGGTTTCCATTTCATTCATACATGTTGGTATGGCAACACAATTCTGTGTTTCATAGTTTCTGAATGGTGTTAGATACATAGCTTATGTTCAACCCAAGTGTTGTGTTGGTAAATATCTAATGCCTGTCTAACAACGAATAACTTCATATGCTTGTTAAGGGCTAGCAATTTTGATGAATTAATTCATTTCTGATATTAGTGTATGATCATAGCTGATCAAATCATGTCTTCTAAGGCATCTCCTGCAACTAAAATAATTCCTCAGCTAATTAGCACCAGGGTGAATAATCTTCAACAAAAACAAAAACTCCAGCCAGTTCACAAATAAGCAAAGTCAGGTTGCAAAAATCTGCCTAGGTGAAGTCTTCATGAGGAAGAAAAAAAACAACAACACTTTACAGACATGAACTGTGGACATTTAATGGTCATAGTAACTATACAGTTTTGACACATTCACTAAAATGTTTCTTATGTGAGTAAAACTGGAGTTTGTGGGTAGTTTCCCCAAAACTTCTGAAGCATTTTAAAATGTATCCCTCTCTCTTTCTTCCACCTGGACATGTCGATTCCCAACCACCATCTAAAGGAGCACTGTTCAATCATCCTCCAGTCTCAGTTCTTTTTGCTGGCTAAGCAATCCAGGAATGGCTTTCGATGTACATTCTTATCATGGTCTTTTTTAAGCTGATAATTCTAATAAGCACTTTACCGGTTCCCTTATAGATTTGCGCAACCACCTCAAGCTTTTCCCATTTTCTATTTAAACTTTACCTTGCTCTTCATTTCTCATAAATTTCCGAAACTTTCCTCTTACTGCCTATATGCTTTTGGGGGAATGAATGTCATGGAATTGTTGTTTTTCCTTCAATTTCAGATATTTACTTTACATAGTAGAGGAGTACCTTTGCTAGACACTCTATCAAGTTGTTTCACTGCCCAGCTAAAATTCTTATTAGCCTGAAAAATTTTGGTAAGTTGTTTATATGTCTTTTAGTTTAAAGAGAAGATAAACTGTGCAAAACTGAAAGAAGCTCTTAAAATGCAAATGCTTCCACCATTTGACCAGGCAGTTTGGTATGAAATTAACTTTAATGAACTTCATACTGAACCACTGAGGGTTTGCTATATGCAGTGCTGCTTCCACCATAAAAACTTGTGTTTAACTATGTATATACATGCATATTTTATTAACACACCTGTAAATGAAGGTCTTCTCAGTGGCTTTCAAAGAATCTGGTGTCAATTTGCTTACACTTTACATCTTCAGGAAATGTAGAAAGAAAGTTGTTTGGTGCTAAATATTTGAAAACATTTACATGTATAATCTAAGGCCATGGTTCTCAAATTCACTGTACATAAGAATCACCAAAATTTTGGTTGTGCATTGTTTGTTCATTTAAATGAATGCCTAGGGTCATCCCGCTAAGGAATTCTGATTCAGGAAGTCTTACAAGTGGGCAAATGCCCAGGCTTTACAAAACCTGGCCTAGGAAAGTGTAAATTAAATGAGGACAACAAATCTATCAAACTGTTTCACTAAACTTATTTTTTTCTACAGATGAATTCACAAGATAAAATAGTTGATAAAAATAATCCTTAGAATCTTCAGGCACTTTTCATCCTGATTTCATGTGGTATTAGTATTAGTATATTTTAAAAGATGTTTAAACACCCACTTTACTAAAAGTTTTACTAGCATTGCACATTTTATAGCACGAGTTCATGAGAGCTGTTAATTGCATTTCTAAATACAAGCTATGCACTTCAAACAAAATTTTAGCCTAATGCCTTGATTTTAAGGTTATGATTTGTATACAAATAAGATTCATCTGCAGTAGGATCAAAGCTTGTAAGGGAGAGTTGTGTTGTCAGCATCATGCATAAATATATTAGACTTTCTCTTAGGGATAAAGCAACAAGAATATTTAATTATTGCAAATTTGTGGGGGGAGCAGTGTATAATATATTATTTATTGTGGCATTTCATGCTAGATTAAGCAACATCATAGTAATGCCAATGCCATTTAGAAGCTAAAGAATTAAAATAGAACTTCCCAGAGGACAAAAAATCACCATAAATCTTGTTTTATACTAAAACATTTATATGCTAAAAGTCTAACTTTTCCTATACATATTTCCTCATAAAAGAACTAGATGAAGCATAGGCTGCAATACAGCATTTTGTTCTTTTGTAATATGATTTTAGATGCCTAAAATCCATAAAAAATATAGATATCTCTAACAAACACTATTTCCAGGATTTTCTATATTATGGGGAATTTTTCTAGTTGTAACAAAGACTAAATAGATTTAGGTATATCTGCATTATTTGATTATTCTTATTCTTTTGATAATAGCCTTTCAGTTAAATTATTGTTTATTCGGCAAAGGAATTAAACATACTTATATTTATAAACTCAGAATATTTTCCACTTAAAAAGTTTAAATAATATTAGAGGCAAAAGACTTTAGACCCACGGAAGTATGATTTCTGTATGTATCCTGCAGGGGCATTAGAAAATAGAAAAATTTCACATAGTCACAAATATACATACAATAGAAAAGGGTTTTTGCACTGGTCCCATGCATTTTACAAATGGTCTGAAGTTGGCAGTGTTCTTCAGGGCTCTGCTTTGCCCCTAATGTCCCAACCCCACATAAGCAGTGAGAACAAAGAAAGCAGGGTGCTGCTTACAGCAATGAAGAAAATTTGGAGGTTAGGACAGGCCTAACATGTGAAAAAAAAATTCTACAAGAGTATACCTGCATAATTTATTTTTCTAACTAAATAGTACTGGATCACATATATTAATGCATGCATATATGAAATACATACATTGAGGAGAGGTTTGGGATGTTAAAAATGGTCATTAGTAATGCAGGGGCTAAATATTCTATAAGGAGAATGTCCCCTACCACAGGCAGTCCCAGCATCTTGAAGGTGCTAAGTTAATCTTAATGAAGAGAGTGAAAAGTAGATTGAGTCTTTACTTTTAACTATCCCAGCTTTACTTTTCAATTGTGCTTTCTTCAAATAAACATTCTGGTTATGAAAATCTGTGATATGCATTTCAAATTTGAAATTCAGACTAAGACGATTATGTGCTAACATAGAGAAAAAAACATTTGATTTTTGTTGGTAATTGAAGATCTTAAAAAAGTTAACTGAGTGCAGTAAGGAAAGAAAACAGTAAAGCTTTGAGTTTTAGATTCTATATCCATAAGTTAAATTTTGTGTTCATGCATTTATTTTCTTTACTAGCTATTGCATAATGCATAGAGTAATTAGACAAAATCAACATGGAAGCTAACTAAATTTACTTGTCCAACCTGTTTGCAAATCCTCCTTTCATTTCATTCTGTCCATTCACACTATACTCCAGTTTCTCACAGTTCTGGAGGCTAAAAAGTCCAAAATCAAGGTGTTCTGAAAATAGATTTGATCTTGAACTTTCCAGCCTCCAGACTGTGAGAAATAAATATTTATTGTTTAAGTAACCCAGTCTATGGAAATTTCTTATAGCAGCATGAGCTAAGGCAAGTAGCAAGGTGCTGTAGCCTAAAATATACACTCTGTAATATATTTTCATAGAAGAATAAGCTTTACTAGAAGCATCTTTATAGTTCAGTAATGAACACGCCTTAAATATATCCTACCTGGGCCGGCCGAGTGGTTCAGTTTGTTAAGAGCTCCCTCAAGAGTGCAAGCTCTGAGCAGCAGGGTCGCCGGTTTGATTCCCGGCCCGAGCTGAGCTGCCAACAAGTGGCAGGGTGGCTCAGCTTATATATTGTGTGTGCGTGTGTGTGTGTGTGTGTGTGTGTGTGTGTGTGTGTGTGTGTGTATATATATATATATATATATATATATATATATATATATATATATACACTACCCTTATCCAAAATGGGTTTTATAATGTAATTTAAAATTAAGCCAGACCAGGGGGTTTTAGGGCAGTGAAACTATTCTGTAAATACTATAATGGTGAATGCATGTTATTATGCATTTGTCAAAATTCATAGAATGTACAACGTAGAGAATTAACTCTAGTGTAACCTATAGGCTTTAGTTAATAACAATGCATCAGTATTAGTTCACCAATTATAATAAATGTACCATACTAATAAGCAACATATTAATGGGACTGAGAGGGTACATATGCACTCTGTACTTTCATCTCAGTTTTTATGAGAAGTAAAATTACTTAAAAATACATTGAATTAATTAAAAAAATCAGGCAAGTGTTACTTATGGCAAGTGTTATGGGTCTATTTTAATTAAGGATTTGATCCAGTTATTTATCAGTGTCATAAGAACTTTTTGTGGGTTTTTTTACTGACATTATATTTTAGTCTGCCTCCTGCTTATCTAAAAGACATTTTATATAGAAGAAAAATACATGATGTTCAAATTTCCAGTGTATTGAGTAATTCTTGGGACAGACAATTGAAACTTTAAGGAATAGAGTTAAAAAAAAAAAGATCACGGGTTTAAAATATAAATTGTACACTCCCCCCCTTTAAAATAGTGTCTGTAGTGGGAGCTGTGAGTTACTGATGTGCTCAGAGGAAGCAGTTCCTCTTCCAATATTTGAGAAGTAAGAGATAGTGACTAACAATAGTTGTGCATGTAGGTGCTTCATCTACACTTTTTCTCAATATTATGGTTATGTCTGACCCAGCTCCCTAATTTTTAAATATTATTGGTTCATTTTGAGAAAAAGAATGTAGAGAGTTAGAAAACAGAGTGCAAAGATTCCAGATAAGTACAATCAGCTATTTCACTGCCCATTATTTTAGATCGGCCAATTATAGGGGTACTCGTATTTTCATGTTGTCAAGACTGGTCTCATTCATGTAGACCATCCATTCATCACATAATACTGACCATATGATGTGGATAAAACATGGGGCTAAAGATTTGTGTCTCTCGGTGATATGTGCTGCTATTCACGTGCTAACACATGTTGCAGAAGGCCAAGTTGGAAAGACCACTTTGAGTCTTGTATATCGAACAATAGAAGCTTGAGTTGGATGGAATGGAGACTTATTTCTCTCCTCTTCTTATGTGTGAATTTCTTCTGTCATATCATGACAGATGCCACTTAGCATTTACAGCTTATGTTACATGTGCACTGGATAATTAAAACAACAAAAAAAGCTTAGGACCCATTATAGAAATATGCCTACTACTGCTACAACTAATGATGATGATAATGATGATGATGATGATGATGATGATGAAGATGATAAACTGCCTTTTTAATAGCGAATCTTTGCATTTACTGAACCAGTGGTTGTCAAACTTTGAGGTGCTTCAGAATCACCCGGAGAGTATTGAAACCCATATTTCTGCCATTCTGCCTCTACAGACATTCTGATTCCATGGGTCTGGGTAAGGCTCACGAATGTCCATTTCTACCAAGCTCACAGAGGATGTGCCAGTGTTTCTGGCTTCAGGGCCACAGTTTGAAAACTCCTATACTAAACCAAATCATTGACAACAAATCCTGCCAAAGCTTCAAGGGATGTGCAGGTTCCACAGTGGGAAGATGGTCCAGTTATGACAGTTGGACCCATGTCAAGATTTCATCCCGAGATCTTTTTAGAGAAAGGCAGTCTAAGAAGGAAGAACTACTTGTTATTTAACATGTGTATACTGGTGCTCTATTTTCTTTCAATCTTTTGCTGCTCTAACATTAGAATAACCTTTAATGCACACCCTTGACCTTATGGGTGCATCTACTTACCCATCTTTAAGATGGATATTATTCTCTGAGGTGTTTCTCCAATCATCAATTACTGAAATATGTTTTAAATGTAATTCTACATATCAAATGCATAAAAAAAGGTAGTAAGTACAGAGGTGACATCCTATAATTTCTGCAGGGAGTATGTGGTAAAATGATGATAAAATTTGTAGGGTCTCTGTGTGTATGTCCAATGGAAGGAAAATAATTTATAACGACTTCTCTTCAGGGAAACATATAATGTGCTTCATGAAAAAACAGAAGTCATTTTTTCTTTTAGAGTTTCAATTGGAAATTGTCAGGAATAGATGATACAATCTGAGGCAAAGTATTGAAAAAATGAAATAGAAAATCCTTGCTTTTAGACAAAGAGAGCCATACATTTACATTAATCAAATTATTAACTCCCTACATTAAACAAACAAAGAGTGAAAAGGGAAGAAAGGAAATTTAAACTGTAGTTGAAGAAAAGTATGACTTGAATGGAGCAATTTTTTTTTCAATTTGTAAAAGATGATGCACATTATACCTATGTTAATAGGCGGTGTATTGGGTTTCACTATTTTGGGGATAATTCTGTGAACCTCAGACCTCCTAACAGCTTTGGACTCACAGAATCACACTTGTCATCCTGTTGATGATAGATGCATTTTTGTTGTTATTTAATTAACAGAAGAATCAGAATTAATATACTTTTCACCCCAAACATAGTATGAATGCCTATCAATAATTTTAGACTTAGTGATTAAAAGAATTTCCAACTGCAGACAAAGATGAAATGCTATAATGTGACTTTGAGGAAAGGTGTGTGCATGATCAAAGAATTTTAGGCTGAAACACAGGCAGGTCTGGGAACATTGGGGAATTGCGGTAGGTTTCACCTCGTGGAAGTCTGTCTGCTTTCAACTCATCCTCCATTTTTATATGTTTTTTGTCTTTGTTTCTGTTGTCAAAAATGGAACTTTGGCATTAAAATTGATCATCAGTTATGGCTTATTGTCTTAATGCATTTCTATATACAAGTGTTCTATTTTCAAGAGTGTAGGAAATATTTAGGAGTTAATTTAACTTACGGTTGTCATGTCTTCACATTAATTATTTAACATGATAAATTAATTTATGCAGAAGAATCATGTTTTCAAAGCCCAAGAATGATGAGAAACATTTACTCTCTTCTGTTTTTTCTCAAAGTGCACACTGATTACTAAAAATTATTCTTTGTGGTAAGTTTGCCATCTGTCCTGCAAATGTATATGCAAACTGATTACCTATGCCTGATAGTCTTACATGTTTTTCTTTTCATTTCTAGTTGAGGATTTTTGAAATTCAGCACACTATTTGTGCTTTGCTGATATGGACAGTATTTCAGTGTTTCAGTTCATCTACAACATTCACTCACATATTGGTTACCATTGTATAATTGCTGTATGTAGAATTTTGTATAGGCTAATTTGAATCGAGTGGCTCAGAAAGCAAGAAAAAAAGTGGCAATTATGAAAGTAAATATGGCATGTAATTCCCTTTCTGTTTAACTAGTATGGTGGCATTAGGTTTCAAAACAAAGATTCATTTAATTTATTTCTTGACATTTTCTGTTGCTATTGTTTTATAGAAAAGAAGGGGGAAGGAAAAAAAAGTAGAAATTTCGTTTGTACCTTACTTGTCACTGATAACTTCAGCTTTTGTCTTCTTTGTTCCTTCCCTAAGGGATTGACATTAGAGTTCAATGCAAGTTTTTGTGTGTACATGTATATTTTATTTTCACATTTTAATTAAAAGTCTGAATATAAAACTTTTAGAATGTTTGTATAAATATACATGAACCACACAAGGTTTGCAATAAAAATTGGTTACATTTTTAAAGTTTTGTAATTTGCTGTAGAATTTCTCATAAAAACAACAAAAATATATTATTACTATTATTATTATTATTATTATTATTATTATTCCTCAATGCCAGAAGCAGGCTTAATCATTTGCAATTATAATAACACATCAGCCTTTTAAAATAGTTCCAGTACTGAATCTCCCTCTCTAATACCATGACAAATGAAGAAGAATATTACTTTAAAAAGTGGCTTGTTATAAAAAGGATGGTTCCTAAATATAAGGATAGTTGAGAATATGTAAATCTGGCAAATTTTAGCATATTTAATGCACTTTGGGATACAATATCTATTAATTAATGACTAAAGGGACTCAAATATTACAGAAAAATAGATCATAAGATCAGACATTTCTAGTGGACAGAAGCTGAATGAACATGGCAATCAAATCATATGTGATACCAGATTTCCAACAATATGACATGCTAGAGATGGGACAAAGCCATGGTATAAGTAAGAGTTCTTAAGAGAAACAGAACCAATAGAATATACAATAGTATATATATATATATATATATATATATATATATATNTATATATATATATATATATATATATATATATATATATAGAGAGAGAGAGAGAGAGAGAGAGAGAGAGAGAGAGAGAGAGAGAGAGATTTATTTTAGGAATTGGCCTACACAGTTATGGAGGCCAAGAAGTCCCACGATCTGCCATCTGCAAGTTGCATAACCAGGGAATCTGGTGGTATAATTCAGCCTCTGTCTGAAGACCCGAGAATCAAGGGGCCAGTGTCAGGGCAGGAGAAAATGAATGTCTCAACTAAAACAGAGAGAAAATTTGCCCTTTCTCTGCCTTTTGTTCTATTTAGGGTCTCAACAGATTGGATAATGCTCACTCACTATGGTGAGGATGACCTTTTTTACTCAGTATACAAATTAGATGCTTATCTTTTCCAGAAACACTCTCACAGACACCCAGGCATGTTGTGTTACCAGCTCTCTGGGTATCCCTTAGCTCAGTCAAGTTGACACATAAAATTAACCATCACAGCCATTCTACTATAAACATTGGTGCAGTTGTATAAGACTTTTGTTTTGTTTTTAAAATTGAATTTTTTTCTGTTTAAAATACAGTAAGTCCCCGACTTATGAATGAGTTCTGTTCCAGGAGAATGTTCCTAAGTCTGACAAAGTGAGTCTTATACACCTTTGACACAAATATACAATGTAAAGCCAATGGTTGAATGATTCATGTTATATGAATGAGTGACATCTACCATCTTTTTGCCTCAGTCCAATCTCTCAATTATTTTCACTTTTGTTTCCATAGTTATTGCTTTGTGCTTCCTCTTGCTTTTGTGCGTTCTTAACTGTGAAAGTTCACTACGCAAATGTTTCTAAGTAGGAGACTTGCTGTAGATTAAAAAGAGTGGAATTAAAAATAACAAATTTACTTCAGATCAGTTTGGAAAGGCTAACAGAGTTAGAAGAGCACAGAGTTGACCATAACTAACATCAAGTTAGTGAAAATGACAATGTAGAAGAGACTTACCTGGTCTGGTAAAATGGACTTAAATAACAGGAAAAGAAAACTAGTGTAGATCACATGCCAAATGTTTCTAATTAAGACTGATGATTCAACAGTGTGCCAATATAGATTCTTGAACATTTGGATTTATTATTTAAGTAAAAGGGAATTCAGTAATGGTTTAGATCTTACCAGCCTAGACATAGGTTACTGAATCTACTCCTTTGCAACAATGGCCATGTTATTATTTCTTATATGTTAATAAAAGAAAAGTACTGTTTTCCTCTTAATGCTACACTACCTGCCAACTTCTTGCCTGTTTTAAAGGATTGACAACACAATTTTACCCAGAAATTTGGATCCTTATTAAACAAAACTGAATGAATGAATATGACAGTGTAAAAGATATCTGATTGTGATTTTTTTCCAAGGGAAGATGTATGTATTTAACTTATTGCCAAGCATTAAGACAAAGCTGAAATAAAGGGCTGTCCTTTATTTCTGTCCTGCCACGTATCCCAAACGTCTGTCCTGCCATGTATACCAAACGTCATCCTCTTTGTTGGACTCGATCTGGCTTCGTGAGTGATTTTTCACATGTGGTTTGTCTATCATTCAAGCAGTGTTAATGCACCCTATGCAATCCAAACAGGAGAACTGTCTAATTACAACAAAAATATCTTAAATGTATTCAAATGTGTAATTTCTCATGTTATAATGTTTAAAAATTGTCTCCTTTGTGATTGAAGTCTATATAAAATATCATAAACTTTTGAAATAAAATTAATTTCAAATAACATATTTGCCTAATATACACGTGCCTTGGCATAATAATATTTTGATACAATTTGATTAAATACTTTTTGAACTAAGATTCCATTTAATAAGAGCCATAAGACTCAAGGGTAGCATTGCAAAGAGTGCTAAAATAGAAAAAAAAATTACAAAAAGGAATCAATCTGGAAATCAGCCATGTAAGAGAAATCCATGCCTTATTAAGATTTAAATATTAGCAATCACAAACATATTCTGTTTACTCAAAAAATCAGTGGTACATTTCTAATCAGTACTTTTGCCCTTTGCCCCACCTTTTCCATCATGCGTCCTTAAACAAATTAATTCTCAGTAGAAAAAGTGATGTAGGGTTCAAAAGAGAATGTTCAGCCATCAATTACCAGACTTAGTGATTCTCTCTTGGGAACAATAATGACTAGTTAAAAGTGCTGAAGAAGTACAGCGTTTTTGTCGTTTTTTTCATGCCCTAGTTTCCTTTTTTTTTTTTTAATCAGCATGAACAGGCATAATGCAGCAATGATATCTTGATTTCAGATTTTCTTTTAGGAATTTTGTGGAATAGGATTTTCCAGTGAGTTCCGCAGAGCATAAAAAGTCTGGGAAAAGATCTAGAACTTTCTTCTTGGTCTGAATTGTGAACATAGCTCTAAGATAGAAGTACATTAATATGTTAGAATTATGAAGAAGAGAGCCTGAGATCATGTTTTTGACCTGTGATTTTCTTCATGATTTTTCTTAGAATTGTGTCTTTAAATTTTAATGAGCCTGGTCTTTGAAAATTGCAATACCTTACCTGGCTTACTACATATTTCTAAGCGGTAAATGATTCATAAAACTATTTTATGTATAATGGCTAAATTATGGTAGTCTCCAGAATCATTGTCAGTGACCCCTAAGACCTAGAATCATTTATTAAGTTATAATATTACCCACTTATATTTTAGAACTAGATAATAAATATGTAGGTACCATAATTTGGGGGGAAATGGCAAAAATACACTTAGAGAAATGTAAAATAGAGAAAGTATAGCTGACTAAATGGCTGGCTCACCAATTAAATTGCATAGTGATTGTAAGCCAAGATGATAGCTCATTTTACCCAAATACAAAAATTTAGACTCTGTGGGGAATGTAACTGAATGCATTTTCTGAGCCAAAATTATTTCATTAGAAGATCAAATAGTAGAATTTGCAATGTCCATCGTTCTCTTCCCTGAAATGTGTTACTAGATTTGAGATTTTTGATAGGTTAAGCATCTCAAATTTAGCCTTTTCTTGAGAATATAAAAGATAACAGCTGGCCAATCAATCCATGAGTAGCCTAAAAGTCAATAGTGTATGTTATAATCCCTTTTACAGAGCACTTTTTGCATATATTAAAGCATTAGGAAATAATGGGGGAGGTATAGTTTATGTTTGAAACCCTTCCTTTGGAATATAACAGCTATATTACCAAATCGTCCTTGAAAAATGCTGCTGTCTCCCAGCAGTTTATGAAAGTCACAATAGTGCCAGCATTATCTCCAATAAATAATTAATTTCATGCAAAAACTCCTTTAATCATGAAATACTATAGGCTATTGAAAGCATGTTCTTACTGGTAGTGAATTCCATTTTGCTTTGGATAATTCTAACATTAAAAAAATAATCGTTTTTCAGTTCTTAGAGATGAAACATGGAAACTTTTATTTTGTACGTTGTGCATCTGTCATTCCAATGGAATGGCAAGATTTGTGATGTCATATTTGGAACCATGAAGCAAGTCGTTTCTCTTCTAGTTAACTCAGGGATAGCTGTTGCATTATTTCAGCTGTAGCTAGGTACTCATTCTCGTTGTTATGCTCATACAGCTATTCCATTTTTGATTTCCAAACCACCTTGTACAAAATGCCCCATTGTTAATGTAATGTTGGTTATTTCACTAAGAACCATTGAGTGCTTTCCCACTTGAATTATAAAACTCACATTGGCCATAATAGATGTGTGTGGTATAATTTGTATCTAAATTGAAAAGAAAAAAGACTCATGGTAGAATAGTTCATGAAAGTGTGTATTTTTACATTTAAATAGTCAGTAATGGCTAAATAACTTTCTCACCATGGGTAAGATGCAAAATTTGAAAAAAATGCGTACACATAAACCTTACTAAAGGAATGTACATTATGCAAAACGAATTGAAAGGCATTTTTTGTGACAATCTGTATCTATCATCCACTTTTGTTTTCTCTTACCCCTGTGTATTTATTTTCCTCACATTATTTTGCCTCTATAGGTTTCTAATGTTATTGATAATATCAGTAACCACCTTAAAAGTGTAATCAAAGCAGCACCCCTATTTGCTGAGTTGAAAAGCATTTTCAGTGACATTCATAAGTAGTTAAATTCTCTGATCAATACATCAAACTCAGACGGAGAAAATCATTCCTTTGGCTGAAAAGTTTTAAGCTTCTGGTTTAATGACTCTGGTTTTAGCAATAAAATATTTAAATTTTGAAATGACTTCGCTTGAGAATTAAATAAATGTTCCTTTTGGTATGGAGGCAGCAAACTTTTAATGAGAAGGTCCTAGATATGTGACCAGATGACTGGGTTTGTGTCCTGACTCTGCCATGACCTAACGGTGTTGTGCTGGACAAGTGAAATTTTTATTACTTTTTACATAAGAATAACAATATCTCCTTCACACTACTCTTTTATGATGCAATAATGTAAAATATATTAGAAAGCATTTTATGCACTTGATGTATTACATGAAATTTTATCTACTTGGTGAAAGCAATTGCACAATTACAAATTATATGACTCAATGTTGAGTGCTGAGCTTAAGGTAAACAAAGGGATAAAACACAATCTCTGCCTCCATGAAGAAGAAATAAGCACTAATGACTACATTTTAATGCATCAATCATTTGTTGTTAAATATAAGTATTATATTTATACTTAAACTTAGGTAAGCCACTTTAACATTTTTCTTGATACAGGTTCTTCCTCTATAAAATGGAAAAAAATTATTGACTACACTTTTTTTGTAGACTCAAGATTAAATATCACTTATTGCTTGCGTTATATTAACATATATTAAATGGCCAATGTGTACCTTGAGATAATCACTGAAAATAAAAAGATAAAATATATATTTCCTACATTCACATTGTAAAATGGAAGCGATAGATATAAATTATAAGAATAGCTACAGCCTAGGATAAAGGTTGGCGAATTATGTCCTGTCACTCAAATCTGGTCCACTGTTTGTTTTTGTATGTACTGAAAAGTAAAAATTTTTATACACTTTTAAATGTAAAACTTAAACAGGCTATTAGCTTTTTGTTTTTACAAAACAGTTGCTCAGTTTTGCCTCTGGGCCCAAAAAAACCTAAAATCTGGCTCTTTACAGAAGAAATTTTCTCATTTCTGATCTAGAATGTTGATCAAAGTGAACAAAGTATGAAGAGGTTGTTTTGTAAAGGAAGTTATATGGGAAAAATTAGCATGAGCATATGTTGGACCACGTAGTGTGAGTAATGTGTCGGGCTAACTAGACCAGAGTGTGTGTGTGTGAGAGATATGTTTGTGATGTGTGTGTGTGATGTGTGTGGTGTGTGAGATGTGTGTGTATGATGGGTGTGTGAACTATGTGTGTGTAAAGTGTGTGTATGTGATGTGTGTGCTGTGTGTGTGATGTGTATGTTCGGTGTGTGTGTGATGTATGTGTGAGGTGTGTGTGATATGTGTTTTTGAGATTGTGTCTGAGATGTGTGGGTGTGATGTGTGTGTGGCGTGTGTGTGTGTGATGTGTAAGTGGGGTGTGTGTGTGACATGTGTGTCAGGTGTGTGTGTCAGGCGTGTGTGTGTGTGACGTGTGTGTGTGTGTTGGAAGGAAGGCAGAGAGAATATTCAGTGGAGAAGCATGGACAAATGCATGAGACTGAGCATGAGGACAAGCCCAGAATATGACAGGCAGTTCAGGAAGGCTGGAGTACAGTCCTTTTATGTTGTGCCTGTGGGATTCTATTATGATGCCAGCTGAATCAAGTAGTGGACAAAACAAGGACAAACCGATTATGATCATTTTTTTGTTTCAGAAGGGAAGCTCAGAAAAGAATAAAAAGATTGGTAAGAGACTATTACTAAATCGAAGAGAATTGTGTATAAGCATATGGAAAGGGGGAGGAAAAGGGAGCGGGAGAGGGGGAGAGAGGTAATGGATTTAGAAGCAAGGACTATTTGGTTGTGCACTTTTGCGGAAGTGAAAGGGGCTTGCTGCAAATACTGCAGCTTTTTTTTAAAAGATTTTTATTGGGGAATTGGGGGATGGGAACAGCGCTGGGGAATTGGGGGAAGGGGAACAGACAAGTTGCCGTCCTTTAGTTCTTCAGTCTAGTTGTGGAGGACATTGCTTCACTGGCCTAAGTTGGCACCATCATTGTGCTCTTCCCGGGTGAGGTTAGGTCAGTCGCTGGCTTCTGGACGGCCGCTCACTGCGGCTGCTGGCCACTCAAGCCGGCTGCTGGCTACACATGGTAGCCCATGGCAACCCACTGCCACAGGGGCTGCAGCCTACGCCGTCACTGGTGACTCACGGCAGCCCAGCTCCAGGTTGAGCTGTTGTTCAGCATCTTAGCTGTGGAGGGCAGTGTCACTGGCCCTCATATGTGGGATCCGAACCAGGGCCTTCTGGCGTCCCAGGCCAGCTCTTAACCAACTGAGCCACTCGGCAGACCCAATACTGCAGCTTTTAAGAGTACATGTAAAGTGAAAGAGAAGAGATCTTAAAGATACACCATGTTTTTATGAATTTGGTCTATTAAGGGAAGAGAAGGTACTAGCTAGGCTTGGGTGATGTTTCTTCAACTATAAAATGGCGATTATATGACTATTTACTTAAGCTTATGGAGGCGATTGCATTGCTGAATAAAGTGGTTTGAACTGTGCTTAATAAGTAGTAAGAGCCAAATTAACGTTAGGTGTTATGACTTCATTGGACAAGTTGCAAAACCTGAATCTCAGATTCCTGCTTTGTAAAATTAGCATAATAACACCCATCTTTAGAGTTATCAGGGAGCTATTTGTAAAGGGCCTGCATCACAAGATTCCTGTTTACCAATTAGTGTAGCTAAATTAGTGATGCCTATTTTCATATTTGACTGTTCTCTCTCACTTCCTTTCCAATATCACACACACACACACACACACACACACACACACACACACACACACGCCTGTTTAGCTAACCCCGTATACATCCTTCGCATTGCTATGTATGCTGAGAGGGAGGAGTCAGTAGAAATTTTAAAAACATAGTGAAGCTGCAAATATGTGATAGGGTGGCTGATATGGAAAGGCCCCTTTAGGAGATGACATGATTAATTTAGAACCTAAACAAGCTGAATGAAAGGAAACTGATGGCTACTAATGATGACAATTTATCTGTCAGTATATGATGTTTAGTTTGTCTGCTGAGAATTTGGATAGGGTGTTGGTGGCATGTTTTAGGTTGGCACTAAATTTTAGAGTGACTATTGAGTAGGAGAAAAAAAAGAAAAGTACTTTTTAACTAGCTGAAGGACGAGCTGAATTTGAAAATTATCCATTTATGCTTAATTACAAAAAAAAATTTTTTTTCACCCATGCTCTCTCCTCAGCCTGACTGGATAAATGAAGAGGTTAGGTTTTATAGAGCCGACTAGGAAGGAGGGTGTGGTGGGGAAGGGCTCGTGGTAAAGTTGACGCACTGTTGACATATATGACATAGTCTCTTGGTTGTGAAAAAAACACAATGCCTGGAAGTGGTTTCCCTAAAATTGGGAGAAAATAGAGGACTGAAGGACTTGGAAGATTCTGTGAAGTTGAAAAACTTGGATATTGGCAATGAAGGGGTGAGAGAGCTAGAGAGACTTGGTCCAAAAACTAGTAACTGACATCAAAGATACCATTGGAAGTGTCAGATCCATCATGGCATGTGACACACTCTAGATACAGCCATGGAAGTAATATGTTGACATCTCCAGTGAACTGGTAGAAGAGAGTATAGAATTGGCAGAAGACACATGACTGTGGCAGAGGAAAGGGATGACCTAAAGATTGTTGACTGAGGGACTTGCATTTTAGAGAAGAGGCCAAGAATTTCTGCAAATTTCAAGTTTTTTAAATAGAAATTTGAAGTGAGTCCCCCTACCTCACATTGTGGGGAGGGTTTGAATAGTTAAATCTGTGGTCATGTTCAATTCTAAAAGTCTATGATAATTTATATAACAATATATTGTTTTGGTGGCAACAGAGATGCCACCACCATGGCACCTATGTGAGACAAGCTGCCAGGACCTTCTCATGACCTCACAGAGGTGGGTCAGGATTAAGGCCTTTTTTCTTCTACGAGCCTGAATTTTTGTTTTTAATTTCTAGTCAGCAACTCTTTTATTTATTTGTTTGTTTATTTATTTATTTATTTATTTATTTATTTATTTATTTATTTATTTATTTATTTATTTTAATTTTACTGGGTAACAGCCATGGTCCGTTTACGCATTGCTTTCATGCTACAATGGCATAGTTGACTCTTTTAGGGAGGGCTTGGCTCACAGTGGCCCATTCAGAGATTCAACCTGCAAACTTGCTGTTATTAGCACCAGGCTCTAACCAACTGAGATAACTGGTTACCCAACTAACAACTAACAGCACATTGTAATTAGAGGTTTTATTTTATGCAATGGAGGAAGAGGGGGGAACTTTTTAGAGTAACAGTACCAGAATTTTAGTGTACATAAAACAACACTAATAGAGTGTGCTGAAAATGTAAATTCCAGACCCAAACCCTACACATACTGGTTCAGGTACCTTTGAAGGATCATATATTTTATTTATTATTTTTTAAAAGAATTCCTAATGGCAATTAATAAGCTTTAGAAGCAGACCTATATAAAACAAACAAACTCCTGATAAATGTAATACGCCTTAATATTTTCATTGTATGTCCAAGGTCATAGTTATTTCATATGACTTAAAACTTTTTTGACACTGCCTCTGGGGGGAAAAAATGTTCTCCAATCATAGTGTCCATTATTTATTTGAAAGAGAGAAACAGAACAAAGACAAAATTCAAAACACCTACAACAAATACTTAAAGTGATTCATTGTATTCTATTTAGTTATAAGTACTTGAAATCATTTCATCTATGTATTCATTTTCTTTCTTTTTTAACACAATGAATGAATGAATGTATGAGAGAGGGAGAGAGAGAGAGAGAGAGAGAGAGAGAGAGAG
>NW_017731914.1:130911-136531 GCF_001890085.2 Hipposideros armiger | reverse complement strand
CCCGTGATCAGAGAACAAACTCAGTTAGGAAAACCAGTATGGATTGCCTCATTAGAGGATTCCTGAAATTGCTTACTTGTGGCTACCCACCTGGAAAACAATCTCTTGCTCCTTTGCCAGAACACTGGAGAAGCAGGGGTTATTGAACCCTGTGTCATGTAAGGAGCTAGCAAATAAAGATAGGTTATGCTCAGAGAAATCACAAAACTCCATTTTGCAGATGAATTCTGATTTGCATATTGCCCCGTAGACCCAGAGAATGGAATTGTTTTTTCCAATTACAGGTTATATACAGATATGTCTAGACTAACAATCAGCTTTTTTTTTTTTTTTGAGTAGTGCTTTAGAGGTACAAGTTTAACTATTTCCCTGTGAATTGTATCATTTTGGGTGACTCAAAAGAGAACTTCTCCAGGAAATGATGCTTAGAATCATACAGGCATACGTACCTCACAGCATTCAGAAATTACAATTTGATGACTATATAATTCATTCTCTGGCTGGGATCAAAATTATGCATTTGGAACCATGGGTCCAGGTTACATCTCTTAGCTTTCTTCATATTTCCAGTGTATATTGTAGTTCTGACATCTCTAGGATGCCAATTTTTTTTTTAATTTTAGCACGGTCATAATTATGAATTTTTCCTACTATCTTCTTTAATTTTAGCAAATTTCCTCTTATTATTTTTCAGTAAAAAGAAATGACTTTCAGTAATTTTTCTTTAATTACTGTTTATATTCTTGAAGAATTTCATTGTTCTTTTTATCAGCTAAACTATTGTGTAATTTAATTTTTACTTGAACTTTAATTTCTTAAGTTTATCATTTCTCTTCTGTTTCTCTTAACAAGGCTAAAGGCTTCACATTTTAATTTTTATATATTTTTTACTGTAAGAACTCCAAATTAAATACATAATACTACAACCCATTAACTACTATTAAAAGTATAGCTAAGTTAATACCGTTCTCAAAATTCCAATATGACCATACATTCATTCATTTACTCATCTATTCAACAAAAAGAGCCCGTTTAATTTAGAAACTGTTATACACATTGGAATACAGCTATGGAAAACAAATTATTGATTTATTTATACTATTAGTTGCAGTTTGATAGTTATACTATTATATTCCCCTGAGGATAATTGACTGCCCAAATTATATATTGTCATCCTGCTTTGATTTTGTAGTGTCTCTTGTTTTGCTTCTCTGCTTATTTTAATGAAACTTCATTCTATATATTTCTGATAATATCTAAAGTTAAAGGTCATTTTGAAGTTTGATCCCAGTGTTATCTTCTGAGATTTTAACCACTCTGTTTAATTTAGCATTATCTAAAAAGAAAAATAAAACTGCTGAGCCAGGATCCCTCAATGCATAAATTACTTTTTTCTTTTTATGTTAACGTGACCCACTTAATAGCTAAGTAGGATCTTGCTATCTTGCTGTGTTTGACTCATCATCTGTCTGTGGTATTTTCTATCCTCTTAGGAGCAGAGATATTGTGCAGTGGAGATGATAAGATATACTAGTATATATAATGATTGTTTCTAACTAGTTAATGGTTGCATTTAGGCATTATGAAAAGCCTAGATTTTATCATTTTATTTTTCAGTCCTTGTTCTCAATGAGTTATTCAGATAATAGATGATAACTCAGCATAGTTACTGTTCATATTATTTCCTCACCACTCTAATCCATATGCCATTCTTGCTTATGATTTTCAGTTTTCAAACTTGCTTTTTGCGAAAACAATGAGCCGAAAAGCTGGGGCTTCTGAGTCAGGCACACCCAGCTTCCAGGAACAGCTCCTGGACTTAGTAGCGTGGTAACCTTGTGCAAGTTTGAACTTTCCTGACTCTCGGAATCCTCATCTGTCACAAAACTATGCCTTTTTCTTCCCTAAGAGCGTCATTATATAACTTCACACTTTATTTGGCACACAACCGATGCCCTATAAATGGTACGGGTGATCTTTGGGGCTCTTATATTTTAAGCCATTGAACATTTGATGTTTTGTGGGCCCGTGTGTTCTTTCAGTCCAGTAATAAAATGAGGAGGGGTCAGGCAGCTCATTTTGATTTAAGGTGATGAGAAGATAATGTGTGACTGCTTTATATAAACATGGAGAGAGAGAGAGAGAGAGAGAGCACTGATAGTTCCATGATTAGGCTGGGCTTGATGTAAGTAAGCATTACACTTTTATTTTACCAGCTTAGTCTGGGTTCTGAAGCCTGATGAACTGGGAATAACTATGGAATATAGAGATTAGCTTGAAAAAAAAATCTGAAAGACAGAAATTCAAAGAGAAAATTTATTTAGTAAACTATTGTATATAAGCCTTTTGGTATGTTGTAACATTGACTAGGGATTTTTCAATTTCTTTGCTGGAGAAATTGAGAGAATTTTAAACACTTGGTACATACCCTTTAAACTCAGCTTCCAATAAATTTAAGGAGAGTAGAGATTACTTTTTCCTTTGAAATGTTTCATATTAAAATATATGTACGAGGTGTGATCAAAAGCTATAGTAAATGTTTAAATAAAAAAATGATTACAGTAAAAGACACATTGCTATTAATCCCCCTCAAAATACTCCCCCTCACTTTGAACAAACTTATGTCATCATTCTTGCCACTTTGAGTAGCAGTTCTGGAAGTCCTCTTTCCTGAGTGGCTTATCAACAACATGCATATAACAGATATCTGCATCCTACCAGGGTTCCAGAAAGTACATTTCATCAACCATGGGTAGATATCCTGCGATTATACTTCCACTAAAGCAACAAATCATGATTCAACTAAATCTTACTTTAGAAAGTACATTTCAGTACTATTTCTATTAAAATATTTGTTTGAAAGGGAAAATACATATGTATGTTTTAAAATTTGTGTTGATAGTAAAATAAATTACATGTAAAGGAAATAGATGATTTTGAATTCTTCTTTTGCTTTTTGTCCTCTTTGGTATTAGTCTTTGAGCATATTTCTAACGGCTAACAATTTATCAAAAATATAATTTTGATTACCAAAAATCATTCCCTACTGTGATTTTCAACAACAAAAATAATATTCATTCTCTTATTTTAGGACAGTCAGTTGCTTTCCAATATTCCATTTGTTTAGAATATATAATACCAAAGTGAAAACATTTAAAAAATGACTTTCCGTCTCTTAAGTTGTTTGTTTTCTGAGTCCTGGTGATTGAAAGCTACCACATCTAATACTTTTCTATGAACATAAGAACAAGTAGTTGAGTATATCCAGTGACAATCAATGTGGTCCAAATTATGGTTAATGATTTCCTCTTGTGAGCAGTCATAAATTTCAGTCCTGTCCTAGTTCCAAAACAAAGATATGATAGTTAAGAGTTATGTACCATATTCAGAGGAAATTTTTAATTTTTATATGGTCCGTGCATACAAAAATAGCCATAAAGGACAGATTGATAGATATTTTATTCCTCAATGAGCATGGTTGCATTTTAACATGCTGTTCACAAAGACAAAGTTCAATAGGTAATATGTAGCAGAAATTTGAAATCAGTTTTGGGAACTGTATTTTAGGGGAAGTAGGAGAAAAGTTCACATATGATTTACTAATGAGCTCATTTTAGTTAGTGTGAAATTGTGGTTGAATGTAAATTGATTTATCATCTCCTCTATGAGAAGCAAAAAAAATCTTCCCTTTTTCTTTTATAGTCTTTCTATGTAATATTTAAACTATTCAATGAGTACCAGAAAATCAGCATATTTAATCATTTTAGTGTCTCCACCCAAAATTTTGCAATTAATTAGCTCAATCAACAATTTCATCCTCCATTACAGCATGGATTTTAGGACACTTGACTGCCCTTAAAATCTTCATGGACAATCTATTAAGACAAATAAAGAATATGTATAAAAACAGACAGTGTAGTGAAGGTATTTGCATACTAGAAATTTTCTAATCAAAATATTGAGTTATCAAGAATATAAAGTGAAGGTTAAAGCAATTTAAAGTGGACTCGAAGTCATCTTCTTACCTGTATAATGTAAAAGCAAGGTGGTTTTATTTCATGTAAAATATTGATATAAATCTAAGTAATTATTTCATTTTAAAACATTACTTTTGGAGGAATTCAACTTAATGTGATTCCATTAAGACAATTGCTTATATGCAATATATTTTAAGATTAAAAGGTGAGACTAGTTCATTGCAATGATAAAACAGGGTACCTTAGAGTTAATGTATTTCTGTGGCTTTTTCAGAGGCAATTCTTCTAAATTCATGAGGAGCAAAAGTAGGAAAGATGGCAGAGATGAACTTGTGTCTCAGTTTGAAGGAGTTATAGGATATCACTTGATCTGCTTCCCATCTATAAAAGGTGCCATTTTCCTTCTAGCTATAATTAGGAAATTTGGTTTCTACTCAAGGTTGTAAAATCCCAGACATAAAACATGCCCAACTTTATTTTTCAGCCTCTCATTCCCCTCCAGGAAAATATCTGGTCCTTATCCTCTCCAGGTCTTAGGATTCTGTAGGTTGGACTTGGCTTTTGTAAGGGAGTCCTGTAAATCTTAAAATTTTGTGCACCTACTTTATAAAAGTGTAATAAGTATAAAAGCCTGTATGAAGAAGCAGCTGAAGCAATAAATACACCACCAACTTAGAATCCTAGTCTTGTTCTGTGACTGAAAAATTATGCAGCCTTAATTCTCAGGGCGGTCACCTTGAAATGATGGTCTTGTAATCTGTGAGCTTTGTTTCCTAACATCCATGATGATACACAGTCACTTGAGTTCCCTTAAGGGGAAAAAGGAGCTATGTGAATTCTATGTAATGACAATGTATAGCATTGTTTTCCTCATGTTTTATTAATTTGCTTTTTGATAGTCAATAGTTTAAATCATTCAACATTAATATTCCTCTTCACTGTACATAAATACATAAGCATAGTTCTTAAGTGTAGTCAAGTATTTCATATATTTAGCTTGCCTTCAGTGTTTTCTTTTTTTTTAATTATTTTTTATTGTGAAATACACATTTTTAGAATTAGTTTCAGCTGTACAACACAGTGTAATAGTTAAACTTTTTACCCCTCGAGGTGACAACCCCCCTCCAGGTGACAACCTCCCTCCCCCAATCTGCTGCCCCACTTCCCCTTCAATATCATGCATATCTATTACAATTCCCTTGACTCCACTCCCACACTATACTCCACGTCCCATGACTATATATGTATTCACTTATACTTGACATACAATATTATACAATATCAGCTTCAGGTGTATAGTGCAGTGATCAAGCCTCTACCCCATCCATGATGCGGTCTCCCTAGCAAGACATGTGACCATCTGATTACCTACAAAATATTTAAAACATTATTAATTATATTCCTCGAACTGTCTTTCATGTCCCTATGGCAATATTGTAGTTATGTATTTATTATGTCTAAGCACTTCATCTTCTCCCTCATCCCCACCCCCCTCCCAACTAATAGCCATCAGTTGTTCCTCTATATCTCTGAGACCACTTCTGTTTACTTTGCTCGTTCATTCAGTTTTTTAGATTCCACACATAAGTGAAATCATATGGTATTTGTCTTTCTCTGACTGACATTTCTCTTAACATAATAGT
>NW_017731914.1:126400-129497 GCF_001890085.2 Hipposideros armiger | reverse complement strand
CTTCTGATAGTTTATTATTGGTGTATACAAATGCAACTGATTTCTGAATGTTAATTTTGTATCCTGCTACCCTACTAAATTCATTTATCAGTTCTAACAGTTTTTTTGTGTGGAGTCTTTGGGATTCTCTATATATAGTATCATGTCATCTGCATATAATGACAGTTTTACTTCCTCCTTTCCAATAGTGTTATTTAATGGATTTTAATCTCTCTATCTTTTAAATAACTAATATTTTTCATAGTATTTAAACACTCTCAATTTTTAATATTATATTATAAACAAAGTAGATATCATTAGAAATCATCTTATTAATAATGCCAGTTGACATGATCATTAAGATTCATGAATCAATATATTTTTTACTTTACTATTCAAAATTGTATACCTACTTATAATTAATTTTATTGTCAATGTTATAAATACAAATAAACATAATATTTTAATTTCCTTTATGTCCTGATTGATGCTGGTATTCAATAAAATTAACACCCATGAAATGTTTTATATTTTTGGTTGATTATCATAGTAGGCAAAGTTATATTTCACTATAATCTACCAAATTTCATTTTCCCCATCTTCATTTTGGCTAATACTGCACACAAAGATAAATAGGAAGTTGATTTTTATTTTCTTTTTATGAGCATTCTGGATTTACAAATTTGTTGCAAAATCTCCCAAGTATGGCAATATTGCCTAAGCAACAGGGAAAAACAAACAACCACACTAAATATCTAAATAAATATCTAAAAATATTTTTACAAGTAAGTATCTCCCATATGGAAAGACACAGTGGTGGAAAGAAATCACATGTGTAAGAAATCAGGGAGGTTAATTGAAATCAGGCAGGAAGTCATGATGGAGGTGAGAAAGAAATACATGAAGAACCACAGGAGTTGATGGGACACTTTAAAGTAAACAATGTAGATTGATAGGGTTGAGTGAGACATAATAGAAGATGAGGAAGTAAAGAACAGAGAGAAGAGGCCAAATTGTAAGCAGAGAGAAATAAGAATAGTAAATTAATTAAAAATATAAAGAACAGAGAGAAGAGGCCAAATTGTAAGCAGAGAGAAATAAGAATAGTAAATTAATAAAAAAGATATGTATGCAGATACAGAGAACAGCTCTAAATCCAACATTTGATTACATGTTTCATGTTTGCTGTCTGTAAATGTTAATTTATGTACACAGAACCAGAGACAGAATGTTGAAAATGGACACAATTTGCCCATCAACTAGCTTTTTTTTAATGCACTTCTTAAAAGATAAACTGCCTTAATTATCTATAGTTATATTTCCCTTGTCTTCTCTCTAGCCTGGCAGTTGTCAAGTTGAGTTGATGGCCTATCCTTGTTGATGATGTGTGAATACCTTTCCCCTGCTCCTTCTGTCATTGTTATTCCCATATACTGACATCACCCCCTTTTCATTCAATGAACTTTAAAATAATTCACCCTAGTCTATACTTACATGCCATTTGATTGAATGTAGCAGAGTAAATGATAACAGAATAACAAAAAGCCTGTCAAGATGTCAAGGACATCTGTTAGTATATTAACAAATGCATATATGTGCATTAAGAAGGAAAACAGATGATTCTATTTAGCTCCAAAGTAGAATGAGAGGAAATAATAATGGCTATAAGTATAAAAAATATAAAATAAAAGTTTAAATTCTATGAAACATAATGCTTCCCATATATATATATATATATATATATATATATATATATATATTCATTTTCTAAAGAGATTTTCATATTCATATATATATATGTAAAATCATTTTCTAAAGAGATGTTAGTTATTGAATTATCAACATCAGTTTCTGGTCAATTAGCAACATACACAGTGCCCTCAGACAACAGGCCAGATTTCAGAGTTGGGGAGTGTAGGGCTCCTTTTTTCCTTTTTTTTTTTTTCTGCTGTGTAGTCCATTAAGTACTAAATATGCTCTTAAAGAAGTAATATAAGGATACATTTGTAGTACTGTCAAATACCTAGGCATGGGAATGAATATTTTGAAGAGAATGGTCAATGAGAAACAGGAAGAGTAAGGAGGAAATTATTCAAGTGATTGCTATAATATCAGGCATTACTTCAATAAAGGTAAATATGGACACTGTTTTATGAGAGCGTTTGTTGACACTTTCTTCTTATTGTTCAGATGCATTTGACTCATAAAAAGCTTTTAAATCAATATCATAAAATATGATAAGCACGTAAGTTATTTTAGTCAATATTATAACTAAGCATCATACATCTTGTAAAGTAAACCAATACATTTAATTGTTTAGCAAGCTATATTAAAATAAATGACCTTGGGTTGGTTTCCCAGCAAGTTTTACTTCTTTTATACTTCAAATAGGGTATAAAGGCTGTGTGTTGCACAATTAAGTCATTACATTATTTTTCATTACATTATGAATTAGATAAATTTAAATTATATGTGTCACAGACCTACTATAATTGTGTCCATAAATAATATGAAACCATATTTTAATGAATTGGATCTATGGAGAAATTATAGGGAAATAATATTCATCAAACTGATATTTCAATTGAATTCAGTAATCTTTTGAATGACTATTGTGTAACCCCCATTATCCTCTTCCGCCCCCACCCTATTTCTCTTGATTTATAGCCAAATTTCTCAAAAGAGACATTTCAATGCTTTCTCCTCTTTCTCAGACTTCTTTGTCAGGCATCTCTCCCCACTATTTCACTATTTTTGCTTTTGTTAAAATCACCATGTCTTCCACACTGTGAAATCTACTTTTCTATTTATAATAAATATTTCATTTCTCATATTACTTAACCTACTGATAATTTTGACACAGCTGACTTCTCTACTTCCTTCCACAAAAACTTCAATCTTGGACCTTCTTCAACCTAACTGACACTCCTTAAATGACACTATTTCTTCTTCTTTCACTGATTGATGACAGTAGAACACCCAATGTCTGCTTTAGTACCTCTCTTCTCCTTGTGATTCTTTGATGATTTTTTCCAGACTAGCATCTTTGAAGTTCATCTATATGCTGATAACGTCCACATAGACCACCACACACACACACACACACACACACACACAC